>NW_025958926.1:0-30306 GCF_023159225.1 Perognathus longimembris pacificus | reverse complement strand
ACGACATGAACATGCTGCGTAGGTAGCTGTTTATCAGTAAATATCTCCACTGAGATTAAGAAAAGCAGTAGCTTAATAAATTAAGTACTTCCTGGTATGGTTACTGTACTGGTAACTCCCCAAAAGAATCTGGATTGTGGTGAGGGAACAGAGAAAAAAGCTCATTTAGGACCTGCACTTACGAAGGGGGTAGGCAGCTGTATATCAGGGAGTAAACCTTCTGAGAATAAAAACAGCTGGAGCTTGTTAAGGTAATTACACAGGGGAAAGGATAATGTACTGGGAACTCCTCAGAAGAATCTGATTTGTGGTGATGGGAGAGAGATAAAAGCTCATTTAGGAACGACATGAACTTGCTGCGTAGGTAGCTGTTTATCAGTAAATATCTCCACTGAGATTAAGAAAAGCAGTAGCTTAATAAATTAAGTACTTCCTGGTATGGTTACTGTACTGGTAACTCCCCAAAAGAATCTGGATTGTGGTGAGGGAACAGAGAAAAAAGCTCATTTAGGACCTGCACTTACGAAGGGGGTAGGCAGCTGTATATCAGGGAGTAAACCTTCTGAGAATAAAAACAGCTGGAGCTTGTTAAGTAATTACACAGGGGAAAGGATAATGTACTGGGAACTCCTCAGAAGAATCTGATTTGTGTTGAGGGGAGAGAGATAAAAGCTCATTTAGGAACGACATGAACATGCTGCGTAGGTAGCTGTTTATCAGTAAATATCTCCAATGAGATTAAGAAAAGCAGTAGCTTAATAAATTAAGTACTTCCTGGTATGGTTACTGTACTGGTAACTCCCCAAAAGAATCTGGATTGTGGTGAGGGAACAGAGAAAAAAGCTCATTTAGGACCTGCACTTACGAAGGGGGTAGGCAGCTGTATATCAGGGAGTAAAGCTTCTGAGAATAAAAACAGCTGGAGCTTGTTAAGGTAATTACACAGGGGAAAGGATAATGTACTGGGAACTCCTCAGAAGAATCTGATTTGTGGTGAGGGGAGAGAGATAAAAGCTCATTTAGGAACGACATGAACATGCTGCGTAGGTAGCTGTTTATCAGTAAATATCTCCACTGAGATTAAGAAAAGCAGTAGCTTAATAAATTAAGTACTTCCTGGTATGGTTACTGTACTGGTAACTCCCCAAAAGAATCTGGATTGTGGTGAGGGAACAGAGAAAAAAGCTCATTTAGGACCTGCACTTACGAAGGGGGTAGGCAGCTGTATATCAGGGAGTAAACCTTCTGAGAATAAAAACAGCTGGAGCTTGTTAAGGTAATTACACAGGGAAAGGATAATGTACTGGGAACTCCTCAGAAGAATCTGATTTGTGGTGAGGGGAGAGAGATAAAAGCTCATTTAGGAACGACATGAACATGCTGCGTAGGTAGCTGTTTATCAGTAAATATCTCCACTGAGATTAAGAAAAGCAGTAGCTTAATAAATTAAGTACTTCCTGGTATGGTTACTGTACTGGTAACTCCCCAAAAGAATCTGGATTGTGGTGAGGGAACAGAGAAAAAAGCTCATTTAGGACCTGCACTTACGAAGGGGGTAGGCAGCTGTATATCAGGGAGTAAACCTTCTGAGAATAAAAACAGCTGGAGCTTGTTAAGGTAATTACACAGGGGAAAGGATAATGTACTGGGAACTCCTCAGAAGAATCTGATTTGTGGTGAGGGGAGAGAGATAAAAGCTCATTTAGGAACGACATGAACATGCTGCGTAGGTAGCTGTTTATCAGTAAATATCTCCACTGAGATTAAGAAAAGCAGTAGCTTAATAAATTAAGTACTTCCTGGTATGGTTACTGTACTGGTAACTCCCCAAAAGAATCTGGATTGTGGTGAGGGAACAGAGAAAAAAGCTCATTTAGGACCTGCACTTACGAAGGGGGTAGGCAGCTGTATATCAGGGAGTAAACCTTCTGAGAATAAAAACAGCTGGAGCTTGTTAAGGTAATTACACAGGGGAAAGGATAATGTACTGGGAACTCCTCAGAAGAATCTGATTTGTGGTGAGGGGAGAGAGATAAAAGCTCATTTAGGAACGACATGAACATGCTGCGTAGGTAGCTGTTTATCAGTAAATATCTCCACTGAGATTAAGAAAAGCAGTAGCTTAATAAATTAAGTACTTCCTGGTATGGTTACTGTACTGGTAACTCCCCAAAAGAATCTGGATTGTGGTGAGGGAACAGAGAAAAAAGCTCATTTAGGACCTGCACTTACGAAGGGGGTAGGCAGCTGTATATCAGGGAGTAAACCTTCTGAGAATAAAAACAGCTGGAGCTTGTTAAGGTAATTACACAGGGGAAAGGATAATGTACTGGGAACTCCTCAGAAGAATCTGATTTGTGGTGAGGGGAGAGAGATAAAAGCTCATTTAGGAACGACATGAACATGCTGCGTAGGTAGCTGTTTATCAGTAAATATCTCCACTGAGATTAAGAAAAGCAGTAGCTTAATAAATTAAGTACTTCCTGGTATGGTTACTGTACTGGTAACTCCCCAAAAGAATCTGGATTGTGGTGAGGGAACAGAGAAAAAAGCTCATTTAGGACCTGCACTTACGAAGGGGGTAGGCAGCTGTATATCAGGGAGTAAACCTTCTGAGAATAAAAACAGCTGGAGCTTGTTAAGGTAATTACACAGGGGAAAGGATAATGTACTGGGAACTCCTCAGAAGAATCTGATTTGTGGTGAGGGGAGAGAGATAAAAGCTCATTTAGGAACGACATGAACATGCTGCGTAGGTAGCTGTTTATCAGTAAATATCTCCACTGAGATTAAGAAAAGCAGTAGCTTAATAAATTAAGTACTTCCTGGTATGGTTACTGTACTGGTAACTCCCCAAAAGAATCTGGATTGTGGTGAGGGAACAGAGAAAAAAGCTCATTTAGGACCTGCACTTACGAAGGGGGTAGGCAGCTGTATATCAGGGAGTAAACCTTCTGAGAATAAAAACAGCTGGAGCTTGTTAAGGTAATTACACAGGGGAAAGGATAATGTACTGGGAACTCCTCAGAAGAATCTGATTTGTGGTGAGGGGAGAGAGATAAAAGCTCATTTAGGAACGACATGAACATGCTGCGTAGGTAGCTGTTTATCAGTAAATATCTCCACTGAGATTAAGAAAAGCAGTAGCTTAATAAATTAAGTACTTCCTGGTATGGTTACTGTACTGGTAACTCCCCAAAAGAATCTGGATTGTGGTGAGGGAACAGAGAAAAAAGCTCATTTAGGACCTGCACTTACGAAGGGGGTAGGCAGCTGTATATCAGGGAGTAAACCTTCTGAGAATAAAAACAGCTGGAGCTTGTTAAGGTAATTACACAGGGGAAAGGATAATGTACTGGGAACTCCTCAGAAGAATCTGATTTGTGTTGAGGGGAGAGAGATAAAAGCTCATTTAGGAACGACATGAACATGCTGCGTAGGTAGCTGTTTATCAGTAAATATCTCCACTGAGATTAAGAAAAGCAGTAGCTTAATAAATTAAGTACTTCCTGGTATGGTTACTGTACTGGTAACTCCCCAAAAGAATCTGGATTGTGGTGAGGGAACAGAGAAAAAAGCTCATTTAGGACCTGCACTTACGAAGGGGGTAGGCAGCTGTATATCAGGGAGTAAATTCTGAGAATAAAAACAGCTGGAGCTTGTTAAGGTAATTACACATGGGAAAGGATAATGTACTGGGAACTCCTCAGAAAGAATCTGATTTGTGGTGAGGGGAGAGAGATAAAAGCTCATTTAGGAACGACATGAACATGCTGCGTAGGTAGCTGTTTATCAGTAAATATCTCCACTGAGATTAAGAAAAGCAGTAGCTTAATAAATTAAGTACTTCCTGGTATGGTATGTACTGGTAACTCCCCAAAAGAATCTGGATTGTGGTGAGGGAACAGAGAAAAAAGCTCATTTAGGACCTGCACTTACGAAGGGGGTAGGCAGCTGTATATCAGGAAGTAAACCTTCTGAGAATAAAAACAGCTGGAGCTTGTTAAGGTAATTATACAGGGGAAAGGATAATGTACTGGGAACTCCTCAGAAGAATCTGATTTGTGGTGAGGGGAGAGAGATAAAAGCTCATTTAGGAACCTCATGAACGATGCGTAGGTAGCTGTTATCAGAGTAAATATCTCCACTGAGATTAAGAAAAGCAGTAGCTTAATAAATTAAGTACTTCCTGGTATGGTTACTGTACTGGTAACTCCCCAAAAGAATCTGGATTGTGGTGAGGGAACAGAGAAAAAAGCTCATTTAGGACCTGCACTTACGAAGGGGGTAGGCAGCTGTATATCAGGGAGTAAACCTTCTGAGAATAAAAAAGCTGGAGCTTGTTAAATAAGTACACAGGGGAAAGGATAATGTACTGGGAACTCCAGAAGAATCTGATTTGTGGTGAGGGGAGAGAGATAAAAGCTCATTTAGGAACGACATGAACATGCTGCGTAGGTAGCTGTTTATCAGTAAATATCTACACTGAGATTAAGAAAAGCAGTAGCTTAATAAATTAAGTACTTCCTGGTATGGTTACTGTACTGGTAACTCCCCAAAAGAATCTGGATTGTGGTGAGGGAACAGAGATAAAAGCTCATTTAGGACCTGCACTTACGAAGGGGGTAGGCAGCTGTATATCAGGGAGTAAACCTTCTGAGAATAAAAACAGCTGGAGCTTGTTAAGGTAATTACACAGGGGAAAGGATAATGTACTGGGAACTCCTCAGAAGAATCTGATTTGTGGTGAGGGGAGAGAGATAAAAGCTCATTTAGGAACGACATAACAACATGCTGCGTAGGTAGCTGTTTATCAGTAAATATCTCCACTGAGATTAAGAAAAGCAGTAGCTTAATAAATTAAGTACTTCCTGGTATGGTATGTACTGGTAACTCCCCAAAAGAATCTGGATTTGTGGTGAGGGAACAGAGAAAAAAGCTCATTTAGGACCCGCACTTACGAAGGGGGTAGGCAGCTGTATATCAGGGAGTAAACCTTCTGAGAATAAAAACAGCTGGAGCTTGTTAAGGTAATTATACAGGGGAAAGGATAATGTACTGGGAACTCCTCAGAAGAATCTGATTTGTGGTGAGGGGAGAGAGATAAAAGCTCATTTAGGAACGACATGAACATGCTGCGTAGGTAGCTGTTTATCAGTAAATATCTCCACTGAGATTAAGAAAAGCAGTAGCTTAATAAATTAAGTACTTCCTGGTATGGTTACTGTACTGGTAACTCCCCAAAAGAATCTGGATTGTGGTGAGGGAACAGAGAAAAAAGCTCATTTAGGACTGCACTTACGAAGGGGGTAGGCAGCTGTATATCAGGGAGTAAACATCTCTGAGAATAAAAAAGCTGGAGCTTGTTAAGGTAATTACACAGGGGAAAGGATAATGTACTGGGAACTCCTCAGAAGAATCTGATTTGTGGTGAGGGGAGAGAGATAAAAGCTCATTTAGGAACGACATGAACATGCTGCGTAGGTAGCTGTTTATCAGTAAATATCTCCACTGAGATTAAGAAAAGCAGTAGCTTAATAAATTAAGTACTTCCTGGTATGGTTACTGTACTGGTAACTCCCCAAAAGAATCTGGATTGTGGTGAGGGAACAGAGAAAAAAGCTCATTTAGGACCTGCACTTACGAAGGGGGTAGGCAGCTGTATATCAGGGAGTAAATTCTGAGAATAAAAACAGCTGAGCTTGTTAAGGTAATTACACAGGGGAAAGGATAATGTACTGGGAACTCCTCAGAAGAATCTGATTTGTGGTGAGGGGAGAGAGATAAAAGCTCATTTAGGAACGACATGAACATGCTGCGTAGGTAGCTGTTTATCAGTAAATATCTGAGATTAAGAAAAGCAGTAGCTTAATAAATTAAGTACTTCCTGGTATGGTTACTGTACTGGTAACTCCCCAAAAGAATCTGGATTGTGGTGAGGGAACAGAGAAAAAAGCTCATTTAGGACCTGCACTTACGAAGGGGGTAGGCAGCTGTATATCAGGAAGTAAACCTTCTGAGAATAAAAACAGCTGGAGCTTGTTAAGGTAATTACACAGGGGAAAGGATAATGTACTGGGAACTCCTCAGAAGAATCTGATTTGTGGTGAGGGGAGAGAGATAATAAGCTCATTTAGGAACCTGCATGCTGCGTAGGTAGCTGTTTATCAGACGTAAATATCTCCACTGAGATTAAGAAAAGCAGTAGCTTAATAAATTAAGTACTTCCTGGTATGGTTACTGTACTGGTAACTCCCAAAAGAATCTGGATTGTGGTGAGGGAACAGAGAAAAAAGCTCATTTAGGACCTGCACTTACGAAGGGGGTAGGCAGCTGTATATCAGGGAGTAAATTCTGAGAATAAAAACAGCTGGAGCTTGTTAAGGTAATTACACATGGGAAAGGATAATGTACTGGGAACTCCTCAGAAAGAATCTGATTTGTGGTGAGGGGAGAGAGATAAAAGCTCATTTAGGAACGACATGAACATGCTGCGTAGGTAGCTGTTTATCAGTAAATATCTCCACTGAGATTAAGAAAAGCAGTAGCTTAATAAATTAAGTACTTCCTGGTATAGGACTATGTACTGGTAACTCCCCAAAAGAATCTGGATTGTGGTGAGGGAACAGAGAAAAAAGCTCATTTAGGACGCACTTACGAAGGGGGTAGGCAGCTGTATATCAGGGAGTAAACCTTCTGAGAATAAAAACAGCTGGAGCTTGTAATTAAGTACAGGGGAAAGGATAATGTACTGGGAACTCCTCAGAAGAATCTGATTTGTGGTGAGGGGAGAGAGATAAAAGCTCATTTAGGAACGACATGAACATGCTGCGTAGGTAGCTGTTTATCAGTAAATATCTCCACTGAGATTAAGAAAAGCAGTAGCTTAATAAATTAAGTACTTCCTGGTATGGTTACTGTACTGGTAACTCCCCAAAAGAATCTGGATTGTGGTGAGGGAACAGAGAAAAAAGCTCATTTAGGACCTGCACTTACGAAGGGGGTAGGCAGCTGTATATCAGGGAGTAAATTCTGAGAATAAAAAAGCTGGAGCTTGTTAAGGTAATTACACAGGGGAAAGGATAATGTACTGGGAACTCCAGAAGAATCTGATTTGTGGTGAGGGGAGAGAGATAAAAGCTCATTTAGGAACGACATGAACATGCTGCGTAGGTAGCTGTTTATCAGTAAATATCTCCACTGAGATTAAGAAAAGCAGTAGCTTAATAAATTAAGTACTTCCTGGTATGGTTACTGTACTGGTAACTCCCCAAAAGAATCTGGATTGTGGTGAGGGAACAGAGAAAAAAGCTCATTTAGGACCTGCACTTACGAAGGGGGTAGGCAGCTGTATATCAGGGAGTAAACCTTCTGAGAATAAAAACAGCTGGAGCTTGTTAAGGTAATTACACAGGGGAAAGGATAATGTACTGGGAACTCCTCAGAAGAATCTGATTTGTGGTGAGGGGAGAGAGATAAAAGCTCATTTAGGAACGACATGAACATGCTGCGTAGGTAGCTGTTTATCAGTAAATATCTCCACTGAGATTAAGAAAAGCAGTAGCTTAATAAATTAAGTACTTCCTGGTATGGTTACTATACTGGTAACTCCCCAAAAGAATCTGGATTTTGGTGAGGGAACAGAGAAAAAAGCTCATTCAGGACCCGCACTTACGAAGGGGGTAGGCAGCTATATATCAGGGAGTAAACCTTCTGAGAATAAAAACAGCTGGAACTTGTTAAGGTAATTATACAGGGGAAAGGATAATGTACTGGGAACTCCTCAGAAGAATCTGATTTGTGGTGAGGGGAGAGAGATAAAAGCTCATTTAGGAACGACATGAACATGCTGCGTAGGTAGCTGTTTATCAGTAAATATCTCCACTGAGATTAAGAAAAGCAGTAGCTTAATAAATTAAGTACTTCCTGGTATGGTTACTGTACTGGTAACTCCCCAAAAGAATCTGGATTGTGGTGAGGGAACAGAGAAAAAAGCTCATTTAGGACCTGCACTTACGAAGGGGGTAGGCAGCTGTATATCAGGGAGTAAACCTTCTGAGAATAAAAAAGCTGGAGCTTGTTAAGGTAATTACACAGGGGAAAGGATAATGTACTGGGAACTCCTCAGAAGAATCTGATTTGTGGTGAGGGGAGAGAGATAAAAGCTCATTTAGAACGACATGAACATGCTGCGTAGATAGCTGTTTATCAGTAAATATCTCCACTGAGATTAAGAAAAGCAGTAGCTTAATAAATTAAGTACTTCCTGGTATGGTTACTGTACTGGTAACTCCCCAAAAGAATCTGGATTGTGGTGAGGGAACAGAGAAAAAAGCTCATTTAGGACCTGCACTTACGAAGGGGGTAGGCAGCTGTATATCAGGGAGTAAACCTTCTGAGAATAAAAACAGCTGAAGCTTGTTAAGGTAATTACACAGGGGAAAGGATAATGTACTGGGAATTCCTCAGAAGAATCTGATTTGTGGTGAGGGGAGAGAGATAAAAGCTCATTTAGGAACGACATGAACATGCTGCGTAGGTAGCTGTTTATCAGTAAATATCTCTACTGAGATTAAGAAAAGCAGTAGCTTAATAAATTAAGTACTTCCTGGTATGGTTACTGTACTGGTAACTCCCCAAAAGAATCTGGATTGTGGTGAGGGAACAGAGAAAAAAGCTCCTTTAGGACCTGCACTTACGAAGGGGGTAGGCAGCTGTATATCAGGGAGTAAACCTTCTGAGAATAAAAACAGCTGGAGCTTGTTAAGGTAATTACACAGGGGAAAGGATAATGTACTGGGAACTCCTCAGAAGAATCTGATTTGTGGTGAGGGGAGAGAGATATAAGCTCATTTAGGAACGACATGAACATGCTGCGTAGGTAGCTGTTTATCAGTAAATATCTCCACTGAGATTAAGAAAAGCAGTAGCTTAATAAATTAAGTACTTCCTGGTATGGTTACTGTACTGGTAACTCCGCAAAAGAATCTGGATTGTGGTGAGCGAACAGAGAAAAATGCTCATTTAGGACCTGCACTTACGAAGGGGGTAGGCAGCTGTATATCAGGGAGTGAACCTTCTGAGAATAAAAACAGCTGGAGCTTGTTAAGGTAATTACACAGGGGAAAGGATAATGTACTGGGAACTCCTCAGAAGAATCTGATTTGTGGTGAGGGGAGAGAGATAAAAGCTCATTTAGGAACGACATGAACATGCTGCGTAGGTAGCTGTTTATCAGTAAATATCTCCACTGAGATTAAGAAAAGCAGTAGCTTAATAAATTAAGTACTTCCTGGTATGGTTACTGTACTGGTAACTCCCCAAAAGAATCTGGATTGTGGCGAGGGAACAGAGAAAAAAGCTCATTTAGGATCTGCACTTACGAAGGGGGTAGTCAGCTGTATATCAGGGAGTAAACCTTCTGAGAATAAAAACAGCTGGAGCTTGTTAAGGTAATTACACAGGGGAAAGGATAATGTACTGGGAACTCCTCAGAAGAATCTGATTTGTGTTGAGGGGAGAGAGATAAAAGCTCATTTAGGAACGACATGAACATGCTGCGTAGGTAGCTGTTTATCAGTAAATATCTCCACTGAGATTAAGAAAAGCAGTAGCTTAATAAATTAAGTACTTCCTGGTATGGTTACTGTACTGGTAACTCCCCAAAAGAATCTGGATTGTGGTGAGGGAACAGAGAAAAAAGCTCATTTAGGACCTGCACTTACGAAGGGGGTAGGCAGCTGTATATCAGGGAGTTAACGTTCTGAGAATAAAAACAGCTGGAGCTTGTTAAGGTAATTACACAGGGGAAAGGATAATGTACTGGGAACTCCTCAGAAGAATCTGATTTGTGGTGAGGGGAGAGAGATAAAAGCTCATTTAGGAACGACATGAACATGCTGCGTAGGTAGCTGTTTATCAGTAAATATCTCCACTGAGATTAAGAAAAGCAGTAGCTTAATAAATTAAGTACTTCCTGGTATGGTTACTGTACTGGTAACTCCCCAAAAGAATCTGGATTGTGGTGTGGGAACAGAGAAAAAAGCTCATTTAGGACCTGCACTTACGAAGGGGGTAGGCAGCTGTATATCAGGAAGTAAACCTTCTGAGAATAAAAACAGCTGGAGCTTGTTAAGGTAATTACACAGGGGAAAGGATAATGTACTGGGAACTCCTCAGAAGAATCTGATTTGTGGTGAGGGGAGAGAGATAAAAGCTCATTTAGGAACGACATGAACATGCTGCGTAGGTAGCTGTTTATCAGTAAATATCTCCACTGAGATTAAGAAAAGCAGTAGCTTAATAAATTAAGTACTTCCTGGTATGGTTACTGTACTGGTAACTCCGCAAAAGAATCTGGATTGTGGTGAGGGAACAGAGAAAAAAGCTCATTTAGGACCTGCACTTACGAAGGGGGTAGGCAGCTGTATATCAGGGAGTGAACCTTCTGAGAATAAAAACAGCTGGAGCTTGTTAAGGTAATTACACAGGGGAAAGGATAATGTACTGGGAACTCCTCAGAAGAATCTGATTTGTGGTGAGGCGAGAGAGATAAAAGCTCATTTAGGAACGACATGAACATGCTGCGTAGGTAGCTGTTTATCAGTAAATATCTCCACTGAGATTAAGAAAAGCAGTAGCTTAATAAATTAAGTACTTCATGGTATGGTTACTCTACTGGTAACTCCCCAAAAGAATCTGGATGTGGCCAGGGAACAGAGAAATAAGCTCATTTAGGACCTGCACTTACGAAGGGAGTAGGCAGCTGTATATCAGGGAGTGAACCTTCTGAAAATAAAAACAGCTGGAGCTTGTTAAGGTAATTACAAAGGGGAAAGGATAATGTACTGGGAACTCCTCAGAAGAATCTGATTTGTGGTGAGGCGAGAGAGATAAAAGCTCATTTAGGAACGACATGAACATGCTGCGTAGGTAGCTGTTTATCAGTAAATATCTCCACTGAGATTAAGAAAAGCAGTAGCTTAATAAATTAAGTACTTCATGGTATGGTTACTGTACTGGTAACTCCGCAAAAGAATCTGGATTGTGGTGAGGGAACAGAGAAAAAAGCTCATTTAGGACCTGCACTTACGAAGGGGGTAGGCAGCTGTATATCAGGGAGTGAACCTTCTGAGAATAAAAACAGCTGGAGCTTGTTAAGGTAATTACACAGGGGAAAGGATAATGTACTGGTAACTCCTCAGAAGAATCTGATTTGTGGTGAGGGGAGAGAGATAAAAGCTCATTTATGAACGACATGAACATGCTGCGAAGGTAGCTGTTTATCAGTAAATATCTCCACTGAGATTAAGAAAAGCAGTAGCTTAATAAATTAAGTACTTCCTGGTATGGTTACTGTACTGGTAACTCCCCAAAAGAATCTGGATTGTGGCGAGGGAACAGAGAAAAAAGCTCATTTAGGATCTGCACTTACGAAGGGGGTAGTCAGCTGTATATCAGGGAGTAAACCTTCTGAGAATAAAAACAGCTGGAGCTTGTTAAGGTAATTACACAGGGGAAAGGATAATGTACTGGGAACTCCTCAGAAGAATCTGATTTGTGGTGAGGGGAGAGAGATAAAAGCTCATTTAGGAACGACATGAACATGCTGCGTAGGTAGCTGTTTATCAGTAAATATCTCCACTGAGATTAAGAAAAGCAGTAGCTTAATAAATTAAGTACTTCCTGGTATGGTTACTGTACTGGTAACTCCCCAAAAGAATCTGGATTGTGGTGAGGGAACAGAGAAAAAAGCTCATTTAGGACCTGCACTTACAAAGGGGGTAGGCAGCTGTATATCAGGGAGTAACCTTCTGAGAATAAAAACAGCTGGAGCTTGTTAAGGCAATTACACAGGGGAAAGGATAATGTACTGGGAACTCCTCAGAAGAATCTGATTTGTGGTGAGGGGAGAGAGATAAAAGCTCATTTAGGAACGACATGAACATGCTGCGTAGGTAGCTGTTTATCAGTAAATATCTCCACTGAGATTAAGAAAAGCAGTAGCTTAATAAATTAAGTACTTCCTGGTATGGTTACTGTACTGGTAACTCCCCAAAGGAATCTGGATTGTGGTGAGGGAACAGAGAAAAAAGCTCATTTAGGACCTGCACTTACGAAGGGGGTAGGCAGCTGTATATCAGGGAGTAAACCTTCTGAGAATAAAAACAGCTGGAGCTTGTTAAAGTAATTACACAGGGGAAAGGATAATGTACTGGGAACTCCTCAGAAGAATCTGATTTGTGGTGAGGGGAGAGAGATAAAAGCTCATTTAGGAACGACATGAACATGCTGCGTAGGTAGCTGTTTATCAGTAAATATCTCCACTGAGATTAAGAAAAGCAGTAGCTTAATAAATTAAGTACTTCCTGGTATGGTTACTGTACTGGTAACTCCCCAAAAGAATCTGGATTGTGGTGAGGGAACAGAGAAAAAAGCTCATTTAGGACCTGCACTTACGAAGGGGGTAGGCAGCTGTATATCAGGGAGTAAACCTTCTGAGAATAAAAACAGCTGGAGCTTGTTAAGGTAATTACACAGGGGAAAGGATAATGTACTGGGAACTCCTCAGAAGAATCTGATTTGTGGTGATGGGAGAGAGATAAAAGCTCATTTAGGAACGACATGAACTTGCTGCGTAGGTAGCTGTTTATCAGTAAATATCTCCACTGAGATTAAGAAAAGCAGTAGCTTAATAAATTAAGTACTTCCTGGTATGGTTACTGTACTGGTAACTCCCCAAAAGAATCTGGATTGTGGTGAGGGAACAGAGAAAAAAGCTCATTTAGGACCTGCACTTACGAAGGGGGTAGGCAGCTGTATATCAGGGAGTAAACCTTCTGAGAATAAAAACAGCTGGAGCTTGTTAAAGTAATTACACAGGGGAAAGGATAATGTACTGGGAACTCCTCAGAAGAATCTGATTTGTGGTGAGGGGAGAGAGATAAAAGCTCATTTAGGAACGACATGAACATGCTGCGTAGGTAGCTGTTTATCAGTAAATATCTCCACTGAGATTAAGAAAAGCAGTAGCTTAATAAATTAAGTACTTCCTGGTATGGTTACTGTACTGGTAACTCCCCAAAAGAATCTGGATTGTGGTGAGGGAACAGAGAAAAAAGCTCATTTAGGACCTGCACTTACGAAGGGGGTAGGCAGCTGTATATCAGGGAGTAAACCTTCTGAGAATAAAAACAGCTGGAGCTTGTTAAGGTAATTACACAGGGGAAAGGATAATGTACTGGGAACTCCTCAGAAGAATCTGATTTGTGGTGAGGGGAGAGAGATAAAAGCTCATTTAGGAACGACATGAACATGCTGCGTAGGTAGCTGTTTATCAGTAAATATCTCCACTGAGATTAAGAAAAGCAGTAGCTTAATAAATTAAGTACTTCCTGGTATGGTTACTGTACTGGTAACTCCCCAAAAGAATCTGGATTGTGGTGAGGGAACAGAGAAAAAAGCTCATTTAGGACCTGCACTTACGAAGGGGGTAGGCAGCTGTATATCAGGGAGTAAACCTTCTGAGAATAAAAACAGCTGGAGCTTGTTAAGGTAATTACACAGGGGAAAGGATAATGTACTGGGAACTCCTCAGAAGAATCTGATTTGTGGTGAGGGAGAGAGATAAAAGCTCATTTAGGAACGACATGAACATGCTGCGTAGGTAGCTGTTTATCAGTAAATATCTCCACTGAGATTAAGAAAAGCAGTAGCTTAATAAATTAAGTACTTCCTGGTATGGTTACTGTACTGGTAACTCCGCAAAAGAATCTGGATTGTGGTGAGGGAACAGAGAAAAAAGCTCATTTAGGACCTGCACTTACGAAGGGGGTAGGCAGCTGTATATCAGGGAGTGAACCTTCTGAGAATAAAAACAGCTGGAGCTTGTTAAGGTAATTACACAGGGGAAAGGATAATGTACTGGGAACTCCTCAGAAGAATCTGATTTGTGGTGAGGGGAGAGAGATAAAAGCTCATTTAGGAACGACATGAACATGCTGCGTAGGTAGCTGTTTATCAGTAAATATCTCCACTGAGATTAAGAAAAGCAGTAGCTTAATAAATTAAGTACTTCCTGGTATGGTTACTGTACTGGTAACTCCCCAAAAGAATCTGGATTGTGGCGAGGGAACAGAGAAAAAAGCTCATTTAGGACCTGCACTTACGAAGGGGGTAGGCAGCTGTATATCAGGGAGTAAACCTTCTGAGAATAAAAACAGCTGGAGCTTGTTAAGGTAATTACACAGGGGAAAGGATAATGTACTGGGAACTCCTCAGAAGAATCTGATTTGTGGTGAGGGAGAGAGATAAAAGCTCATTTAGGAACGACATGAACATGCTGCGTAGGTAGCTGTTTATCAGTAAATATCTCCACTGAGATTAAGAAAAGCAGTAGCTTAATAAATTAAGTACTTCCTGGTATGGTTACTGTACTGGTAACTCCCCAAAAGAATCTGGATTGTGGTGAGGGAACAGAGAAAAAAGCTCATTTAGGACCTGCACTTACGAAGGGGGTAGGCAGCTGTATATCAGGGAGTAACCTTCTGAGAATAAAAACAGCTGGAGCTTGTTAAGGTAATTACACAGGGGAAAGGATAATGTACTGGGAACTCCTCAGAAGAATCTGATTTGTGGTGAGGGGAGAGAGATAAAAGCTCATTTAGGAACGACATGAACATGCTGCGTAGGTAGCTGTTTATCAGTAAATATCTCCACTGAGATTAAGAAAAGCAGTAGCTTAATAAATTAAGTACTTCCTGGTATGGTTACTGTACTGGTAACTCCCCAAAAGAATCTGGATTGTGGTGAGGGAACAGAGAAAAAAGCTCATTTAGGACCTGCACTTACGAAGGGGGTAGGCAGCTGTATATCAGGGAGTAAACCTTCTGAGAATAAAAACAGCTGGAGCTTGTTAAGGTAATTACACAGGGGAAAGGATAATGTACTGGGAACTCCTCAGAAGAATCTGATTTGTGGTGAGGGGAGAGAGATAAAAGCTCATTTAGGAACGACATGAACATGCTGCGTAGGTAGCTGTTTATCAGTAAATATCTCCACTGAGATTAAGAAAAGCAGTAGCTTAATAAATTAAGTACTTCCTGGTATGGTTACTGTACTGGTAACTCCCCAAAAGAATCTGGATTGTGGTGAGGGAACAGAGAAAAAAGCTCATTTAGGACCTGCACTTACGAAGGGGGTAGGCAGCTGTATATCAGGGAGTAAACCTTCTGAGAATAAAAACAGCTGGAGCTTGTTAAGGTAATTACACAGGGGAAAGGATAATGTACTGGGAACTCCTCAGAAGAATCTGATTTGTGGTGAGGGGAGAGAGATAAAAGCTCATTTAGGAACGACATGAACATGCTGCGTAGGTAGCTGTTTATCAGTAAATATCTCCACTGAGATTAAGAAAAGCAGTAGCTTAATAAATTAAGTACTTCCTGGTATGGTTACTGTACTGGTAACTCCCCAAAAGAATCTGGATTGTGGTGAGGGAACAGAGAAAAAAGCTCATTTAGGACCTGCACTTACGAAGGGGGTAGGCAGCTGTATATCAGGGAGTAAACCTTCTGAGAATAAAAACAGCTGGAGCTTGTTAAAGTAATTACACAGGGGAAAGGATAATGTACTGGGAACTCCTCAGAAGAATCTGATTTGTGGTGAGGGGAGAGAGATAAAAGCTCATTTAGGAACGACATGAACATGCTGCGTAGGTAGCTGTTTATCAGTAAATATCTCCACTGAGATTAAGAAAAGCAGTAGCTTAATAAATTAAGTACTTCCTGGTATGGTTACTGTACTGGTAACTCCCCAAAAGAATCTGGATTGTGGTGAGGGAACAGAGAAAAAAGCTCATTTAGGACCTGCACTTACGAAGGGGGTAGGCAGCTGTATATCAGGGAGTAAACCTTCTGAGAATAAAAACAGCTGGAGCTTGTTAAGGTAATTACACAGGGGAAAGGATAATGTACTGGGAACTCCTCAGAAGAATCTGATTTGTGGTGAGGGGAGAGAGATAAAAGCTCATTTAGGAACGACATGAACATGCTGCGTAGGTAGCTGTTTATCAGTAAATATCTCCACTGAGATTAAGAAAAGCAGTAGCTTAATAAATTAAGTACTTCCTGGTATGGTTACTGTACTGGTAACTCCCCAAAAGAATCTGGATTGTGGTGAGGGAACAGAGAAAAAAGCTCATTTAGGACCTGCACTTACGAAGGGGGTAGGCAGCTGTATATCAGGGAGTAAACCTTCTGAGAATAAAAACAGCTGGAGCTTGTTAAGGTAATTACACAGGGGAAAGGATAATGTACTGGGAACTCCTCAGAAGAATCTGATTTGTGGTGAGGGGAGAGAGATAAAAGCTCATTTAGAACGACATGAACATGCTGCGTAGGTAGCTGTTTATCAGTAAATATCTCCACTGAGATTAAGAAAAGCAGTAGCTTAATAAATTAAGTACTTCCTGGTATGGTTACTGTACTGGTAACTCCCCAAAAGAATCTGGATTGTGGTGAGGGAACAGAGAAAAAAGCTCATTTAGGACCTGCACTTACGAAGGGGGTAGGCAGCTGTATATCAGGGAGTAAACCTTCTGAGAATAAAAACAGCTGGAGCTTGTTAAGGTAATTACACAGGGGAAAGGATAATGTACTGGGAACTCCTCAGAAGAATCTGATTTGTGGTGAGGGGAGAGAGATAAAAGCTCATTTAGGAACGACATGAACATGCTGCGTAGGTAGCTGTTTATCAGTAAATATCTCCACTGAGATTAAGAAAAGCAGTAGCTTAATAAATTAAGTACTTCCTGGTATGGTTACTGTACTGGTAACTCCCCAAAAGAATCTGGATTGTGGTGAGGGAACAGAGAATAAAGCTCATTTAGGACCTGCACTTACGAAGGGGGTAGGCAGCTGTATATCAGGGAGTAAACCTTCTGAGAATAAAAACAGCTGGAGCTTGTTAAGGTAATTACACAGGGGAAAGGATAATGTACTGGGAACTCCTCAGAAGAATCTGATTTGTGGTGAGGGGAGAGAGATAAAAGCTCATTTAGGAACGACATGAACATGCTGCGTAGGTAGCTGTTTATCAGTAAATATCTCCACTGAGATTAAGAAAAGCAGTAGCTTAATAAATTAAGTACTTCCTGGTATGGTTACTGTACTGGTAACTCCCCAAAAGAATCTGGATTGTGGTGAGGGAACAGAGAAAAAAGCTCATTTAGGACCTGCACTTACGAAGGGGGTAGGCAGCTGTATATCAGGGAGTAAACCTTCTGAGAATAAAAACAGCTGGAGCTTGTTAAGGTAATTACACAGGGGAAAGGATAATGTACTGGGAACTCCTCAGAAGAATCTGATTTGTGGTGAGGGGAGAGAGATAAAAGCTCATTTAGAACGACATGAACATGCTGCGTAGGTAGCTGTTTATCAGTAAATATCTCCACTGAGATTAAGAAAAGCAGTAGCTTAATAAATTAAGTACTTCCTGGTATGGTTACTGTACTGGTAACTCCCCAAAAGAATCTGGATTGTGGCGAGGGAACAGAGAAAAAAGCTCATTTAGGATCTGCACTTACGAAGGGGGTAGTCAGCTGTATATCAGGGAGTAAACCTTCTGAGAATAAAAACAGCTGGAGCTTGTTAAGGTAATTACACAGGGGAAAGGATAATGTACTGGGAACTCCTCAGAAGAATCTGATTTGTGGTGAGGGGAGAGAGATAAAAGCTCATTTAGGAACGACATGAACATGCTGCGTAGGTAGCTGTTTATCAGTAAATATCTCCACTGAGATTAAGAAAAGCAGTAGCTTAATAAATTAAGTACTTCCTGGTATGGTTACTGTACTGGTAACTCCCCAAAAGAATCTGGATTGTGGTGAGGGAACAGAGAAAAAAGCTCATTTAGGACCTGCACTTACAAAGGGGGTAGGCAGCTGTATATCAGGGAGTAACCTTCTGAGAATAAAAACAGCTGGAGCTTGTTAAGGTAATTACACAGGGGAAAGGATAATGTACTGGGAACTCCTCAGAAGAATCTGATTTGTGGTGAGGGGAGAGAGATAAAAGCTCATTTAGGAACGACATGAACATGCTGCGTAGGTAGCTGTTTATCAGTAAATATCTCCACTGAGATTAAGAAAAGCAGTAGCTTAATAAATTAAGTACTTCCTGGTATGGTTACTGTACTGGTAACTCCCCAAAAGAATCTGGATTGTGGTGAGGGAACAGAGAAAAAAGCTCATTTAGGACCTGCACTTACGAAGGGGGTAGGCAGCTGTATATCAGGGAGTAAACCTTCTGAGAATAAAAACAGCTGGAGCTTGTTAAGGTAATTACACAGGGGAAAGGATAATGTACTGGGAACTCCTCAGAAGAATCTGATTTGTGGTGAGGGGAGAGAGATAAAAGCTCATTTAGGAACGACATGAACATGCTGCGTAGGTAGCTGTTTATCAGTAAATATCTCCACTGAGATTAAGAAAAGCAGTAGCTTAATAAATTAAGTACTTCCTGGTATGGTTACTGTACTGGTAACTCCCCAAAAGAATCTGGATTGTGGTGAGGGAACAGAGAAAAAAGCTCATTTAGGACCTGCACTTACGAAGGGGGTAGGCAGCTGTATATCAGGGAGTAAACCTTCTGAGAATAAAAACAGCTGGAGCTTGTTAAGGTAATTACACAGGGGAAAGGATAATGTACTGGGAACTCCTCAGAAGAATCTGATTTGTGGTGAGGGGAGAGAGATAAAAGCTCATTTAGGAACGACATGAACATGCTGCGTAGGTAGCTGTTTATCAGTAAATATCTCCACTGAGATTAAGAAAAGCAGTAGCTTAATAAATTAAGTACTTCCTGGTATGGTTACTGTACTGGTAACTCCCCAAAAGAATCTGGATTGTGGTGAGGGAACAGAGAAAAAAGCTCATTCAGGACCTGCACTTACGAAGGGGGTAGGCAGCTGTATATCAGGGAGTAAACCTTCTGAGAATAAAAACAGCTGGAGCTTGTTAAGGTAATTACACAGGGGAAAGGATAATGTACTGGGAACTCCTCAGAAGAATCTGATTTGTGGTGAGGGGAGAGAGATAAAAGCTCATTTAGGAACGACATGAACATGCTGCGTAGGTAGCTGTTTATCAGTAAATATCTCCACTGAGATTAAGAAAAGCAGTAGCTTAATAAATTAAGTACTTCCTGGTATGGTTACTGTACTGGTAACTCCCCAAAAGAATCTGGATGTGGTGAGGGAACAGAGAAAAAAGCTCATTTAGGACCTGCACTTACGAAGGGGGTAGGCAGCTGTATATCAGGGAGTAAACCTTCTGAGAATAAAAACAGCTGGAGCTTGTTAAGGTAATTACACAGGGGAAAGGATAATGTACTGGGAACTCCTCAGAAGAATCTGATTTGTGGTGAGGGGAGAGAGATAAAAGCTCATTTAGGAACGACATGAACATGCTGCGTAGGTAGCTGTTTATCAGTAAATATCTCCACTGAGATTAAGAAAAGCAGTAGCTTAATAAATTAAGTACTTCCTGGTATGGTTACTGTACTGGTAACTCCCCAAAAGAATCTGGATTGTGGTGAGGGAACAGAGAAAAAAGCTCATTTAGGACCTGCACTTACGAAGGGGGTAGGCAGCTGTATATCAGGGAGTAAACCTTCTGAGAATAAAAACAGCTGGAGCTTGTTAAGGTAATTACACAGGGGAAAGGATAATGTACTGGGAACTCCTCAGAAGAATCTGATTTGTGGTGAGGGGAGAGAGATAAAAGCTCATTTAGGAACGACATGAACATGCTGCGTAGGTAGCTGTTTATCAGTAAATATCTCCACTGAGATTAAGAAAAGCAGTAGCTTAATAAATTAAGTACTTCCTGGTATGGTTACTGTACTGGTAACTCCCCAAAAGAATCTGGATTGTGGTGAGGGAACAGAGAAAAAGCTCATTTAGGACCTGCACTTACGAAGGGGGTAGGCAGCTGTATATCAGGGAGTAAACCTTCTGAGAATAAAAACAGCTGGAGCTTGTTAAGGTAATTACACAGGGGAAAGGATAATGTACTGGGAACTCCTCAGAAGAATCTGATTTGTGGTGAGGGGAGAGAGATAAAAGCTCATTTAGAACGACATGAACATGCTGCGTAGGTAGCTGTTTATCAGTAAATATCTCCACTGAGATTAAGAAAAGCAGTAGCTTAATAAATTAAGTACTTCCTGGTATGGTTACTGTACTGGTAACTCCCCAAAAGAATCTGGATTGTGGTGAGGGAACAGAGAAAAAAGCTCATTTAGGACCTGCACTTACGAAGGGGGTAGGCAGCGTATATCAGGGAGTAAACTTCTGAGAATAAAAACAGCTGGAGCTTGTTAAGGTAATTACACAGGGGAAAGGATAATGTACTGGGAACTCCTCAGAAGAATCTGATTTGTGGTGAGGGGAGAGAGATAAAAGCTCATTTAGGAACGACATGAACATGCTGCGTAGGTAGCTGTTTATCAGTAAATATCTCCACTGAGATTAAGAAAAGCAGTAGCTTAATAAATTAAGTACTTCCTGGTATGGTTACTGTACTGGTAACTCCCCAAAAGAATCTGGATTGTGGTGAGGGAACAGAGAAAAAAGCTCATTTAGGACCTGCACTTACGAAGGGGGTAGGCAGCTGTATATCAGGGAGTAAACCTTCTGAGAATAAAAACAGCTGGAGCTTGTTAAGGTAATTACACAGGGGAAAGGATAATGTACTGGGAACTCCTCAGAAGAATCTGATTTGTGGTGAGGGGAGAGAGATAAAAGCTCATTTAGGAACGACATGAACATGCTGCGTAGGTAGCTGTTTATCAGTAAATATCTCCACTGAGATTAAGAAAAGCAGTAGCTTAATAAATTAAGTACTTCCTGGTATGGTTACTGTACTGGTAACTCCCCAAAAGAATCTGGATTGTGGTGAGGGAACAGAGAAAAAAGCTCATTTAGGACCTGCACTTACGAAGGGGGTAGGCAGCTGTATATCAGGGAGTAAACCTTCTGAGAATAAAAACAGCTGGAGCTTGTTAAGGTAATTACACAGGGGAAAGGATAATGTACTGGGAACTCCTCAGAAGAATCTGATTTGTGGTGAGGGGAGAGAGATAAAAGCTCATTTAGGAACGACATGAACATGCTGCGTAGGTAGCTGTTTATCAGTAAATATCTCCACTGAGATTAAGAAAAGCAGTAGCTTAATAAATTAAGTACTTCCTGGTATGGTTACTGTACTGGTAACTCCCCAAAAGAATCTGGATTGTGGTGAGGGAACAGAGAAAAAAGCTCATTTAGGACCTGCACTTACGAAGGGGGTAGGCAGCTGTATATCAGGGAGTAAACCTTCTGAGAATAAAAACAGCTGGAGCTTGTTAAGGTAATTACACAGGGGAAAGGATAATGTACTGGGAACTCCTCAGAAGAATCTGATTTGTGGTGAGGGGAGAGAGATAAAAGCTCATTTAGGAACGACATGAACATGCTGCGTAGGTAGCTGTTTATCAGTAAATATCTCCACTGAGATTAAGAAAAGCAGTAGCTTAATAAATTAAGTACTTCCTGGTATGGTTACTGTACTGGTAACTCCCCAAAAGAATCTGGATTGTGGTGAGGGAACAGAGAAAAAAGCTCATTTAGGACCTGCACTTACGAAGGGGGTAGGCAGCTGTATATCAGGGAGTAAACCTTCTGAGAATAAAAACAGCTGGAGCTTGTTAAGGTAATTACACAGGGGAAAGGATAATGTACTGGGAACTCCTCAGAAGAATCTGATTTGTGGTGAGGGGAGAGAGATAAAAGCTCATTTAGGAACGACATGAACATGCTGCGTAGGTAGCTGTTTATCAGTAAATATCTCCACTGAGATTAAGAAAAGCAGTAGCTTAATAAATTAAGTACTTCCTGGTATGGTTACTGTACTGGTAACTCCCCAAAAGAATCTGGATTGTGGTGAGGGAACAGAGAAAAAAGCTCATTTAGGACCTGCACTTACGAAGGGGGTAGGCAGCTGTATATCAGGGAGTAAACCTTCTGAGAATAAAAACAGCTGGAGCTTGTTAAGGTAATTACACAGGGGAAAGGATAATGTACTGGGAACTCCTCAGAAGAATCTGATTTGTGGTGAGGGGAGAGAGATAAAAGCTCATTTAGGAACGACATGAACATGCTGCGTAGGTAGCTGTTTATCAGTAAATATCTCCACTGAGATTAAGAAAAGCAGTAGCTTAATAAATTAAGTACTTCCTGGTATGGTTACTGTACTGGTAACTCCCCAAAAGAATCTGGATTGTGGTGAGGGAACAGAGAAAAAAGCTCATTTAGGACCTGCACTTACGAAGGGGGTAGGCAGCTGTATATCAGGGAAATAAACCTTCTGAGAATAAAAACAGCTGGAGCTTGTTAAGGTAATTACACAGGGGAAAGGATAATGTACTGGGAACTCCTCAGAAGAATCTGATTTGTGGTGAGGGGAGAGAGATAAAAGCTCATTTAGGAACGACATGAACATGCTGCGTAGGTAGCTGTTTATCAGTAAATATCTCCACTGAGATTAAGAAAAGCAGTAGCTTAATAAATTAAGTACTTCCTGGTATGGTTACTGTACTGGTAACTCCCCAAAAGAATCTGGATTGTGGTGAGGGAACAGAGAAAAAAGCTCATTTAGGACCTGCACTTACGAAGGGGGTAGGCAGCTGTATATCAGGGAGTAAACCTTCTGAGAATAAAAACAGCTGGAGCTTGTTAAGGTAATTACACAGGGGAAAGGATAATGTACTGGGAACTCCTCAGAAGAATCTGATTTGTGGTGAGGGGAGAGAGATAAAAGCTCATTTAGGAACGACATGAACATGCTGCGTAGGTAGCTGTTTATCAGTAAATATCTCCACTGAGATTAAGAAAAGCAGTAGCTTAATAAATTAAGTACTTCCTGGTATGGTTACTGTACTGGTAACTCCCCAAAAGAATCTGGATTGTGGTGAGGGAACAGAGAAAAAAGCTCATTTAGGACCTGCACTTACGAAGGGGGTAGGCAGCTGTATATCAGGGAGTAAACCTTCTGAGAATAAAAACAGCTGGAGCTTGTTAAGGTAATTACACAGGGGAAAGGATAATGTACTGGGAACTCCTCAGAAGAATCTGATTTGTGGTGAGGGGAGAGAGATAAAAGCTCATTTAGGAACGACATGAACATGCTGCGTAGGTAGCTGTTTATCAGTAAATATCTCCACTGAGATTAAGAAAAGCAGTAGCTTAATAAATTAAGTACTTCCTGGTATGGTTACTGTACTGGTAACTCCCCAAAAGAATCTGGATTGTGGTGAGGGAACAGAGAAAAAAGCTCATTTAGGACCTGCACTTACGAAGGGGGTAGGCAGCTGTATATCAGGGAGTAAACCTTCTGAGAATAAAAACAGCTGGAGCTTGTTAAGGTAATTACACAGGGGAAAGGATAATGTACTGGGAACTCCTCAGAAGAATCTGATTTGTGGTGAGGGGAGAGAGATAAAAGCTCATTTATGAACGACATGAACATGCTGCGTAGGTAGCTGTTTATCAGTAAATATCTCCACTGAGATTAAGAAAAGCAGTAGCTTAATAAATTAAGTACTTCCTGGTATGGTTACTGTACTGGTAACTCCCCAAAAGAATCTGGATTGTGGTGAGGGAACAGAGAAAAAAGCTCATTTAGGACCTGCACTTACGAAGGGGGTAGGCAGCTGTATATCAGGGAGTAAACCTTCTGAGAATAAAAACAGCTGGAGCTTGTTAAGGTAATTACACAGGGGAAAGGATAATGTACTGGGAACTCCTCAGAAGAATCTGATTTGTGGTGAGGGGAGAGAGATAAAAGCTCATTTAGGAACGACATGAACATGCTGCGTAGGTAGCTGTTTATCAGTAAATATCTCCACTGAGATTAAGAAAAGCAGTAGCTTAATAAATTAAGTACTTCCTGGTATGGTTACTGTACTGGTAACTCCCCAAAAGAATCTGGATTGTGGTGAGGGAACAGAGAAAAAAGCTCATTTAGGACCTGCACTTACGAAGGGGGTAGGCAGCTGTATATCAGGGAGTAAACCTTCTGAGAATAAAAACAGCTGGAGCTTGTTAAGGTAATTACACAGGGGAAAGGATAATGTACTGGGAACTCCTCAGAAGAATCTGATTTGTGGTGAGGGGAGAGAGATAAAAGCTCATTTAGGAACGACATGAACATGCTGCGTAGGTAGCTGTTTATCAGTAAATATCTCCACTGAGATTAAGAAAAGCAGTAGCTTAATAAATTAAGTACTTCCTGGTATGGTTACTGTACTGGTAACTCCCCAAAGGAATCTGGATTGTGGTGAGGGAACAGAGAAAAAAGCTCATTTAGGACCTGCACTTACGAAGGGGGTAGGCAGCTGTATATCAGGGAGTAAACCTTCTGAGAATAAAAACAGCTGGAGCTTGTTAAGGTAATTACACAGGGGAAAGGATAATGTACTGGGAACTCCTCAGAAGAATCTGATTTGTGGTGAGGGGAGAGAGATAAAAGCTCATTTAGGAACGACATGAACATGCTGCGTAGGTAGCTGTTTATCAGTAAATATCTCCACTGAGATTAAGAAAAGCAGTAGCTTAATAAATTAAGTACTTCCTGGTATGGTTACTGTACTGGTAACTCCCCAAAAGAATCTGGATTGTGGTGAGGGAACAGAGAAAAAAGCTCATTTAGGACCTGCACTTACGAAGGGGGTAGGCAGCTGTATATCAGGGAGTAAACCTTCTGAGAATAAAAACAGCTGGAGCTTGTTAAGGTAATTACACAGGGGAAAGGATAATGTACTGGGAACTCCTCAGAAGAATCTGATTTGTGGTGAGGGGAGAGAGATAAAAGCTCATTTAGGAACGACATGAACATGCTGCGTAGGTAGCTGTTTATCAGTAAATATCTCCACTGAGATTAAGAAAAGCAGTAGCTTAATAAATTAAGTACTTCCTGGTATGGTTACTGTACTGGTAACTCCCCAAAAGAATCTGGATTGTGGTGAGGGAACAGAGAAAAAAGCTCATTTAGGACCTGCACTTACGAAGGGGGTAGGCAGCTGTATATCAGGGAGTAAACCTTCTGAGAATAAAAACAGCTGGAGCTTGTTAAGGTAATTACACAGGGGAAAGGATAATGTACTGGGAACTCCTCAGAAGAATCTGATTTGTGGTGAGGGGAGAGAGATAAAAGCTCATTTAGGAACGACATGAACATGCTGCGTAGGTAGCTGTTTATCAGTAAATATCTCCACTGAGATTAAGAAAAGCAGTAGCTTAATAAATTAAGTACTTCCTGGTATGGTTACTGTACTGGTAACTCCCCAAAAGAATCTGGATTGTGGTGAGGGAACAAGAAAAAAGCTCATTTAGGACCTGCACTTACGAAGGGGGTAGGCAGCTGTATATCAGGGAGTAACCTTCTGAGAATAAAAACAGCTGGAGCTTGTTAAGGTAATTACACAGGGGAAAGGATAATGTACTGGGAACTCCTCAGAAGAATCTGATTTGTGGTGAGGGGAGAGAGATAAAAGCTCATTTAGGAACGAAATGAACATGCTGCGTAGGTAGCTGTTTATCAGTAAATATCTCCACTGAGATTAAGAAAAGCAGTAGCTTAATAAATTAAGTACTTCCTGGTATGGTTACTGTACTGGTAACTCCCCAAAAGAATCTGGATTGTGGTGAGGGAACAGAGAAAAAAGCTCATTTAGGACCTGCACTTACGAAGGGGTAGGCAGCTGTATATCAGGGAGTAAACCTTCTGAGAATAAAAACAGCTGGAGCTTGTTAAGGTAATTACACAGGGGAAAGGATAATGTACTGGGAACTCCTCAGAAGAATCTGATTTGTGGTGAGGGGAGAGAGATAAAAGCTCATTTAGGAACGACATGAACATGCTGCGTAGGTAGCTGTTTATCAGTAAATATCTCCACTGAGATTAAGAAAAGCAGTAGCTTAATAAATTAAGTACTTCCTGGTATGGTTACTGTACTGGTAACTCCCAAAAGAATCTGGATTGTGGTGAGGGAACAGAGAAAAAAGCTCATTTAGGACCTGCACTTACGAAGGGGGTAGGCAGCTGTATATCAGGGAGTAAACCTTCTGAGAATAAAAACAGCTGGAGCTTGTTAAGGTAATTACACAGGGGAAAGGATAATGTACTGGGAACTCCTCAGAAGAATCTGATTTGTGGTGAGGGGAGAGAGATAAAAGCTCATTTATGAACGACATGAACATGCTGCGTAAGGTAGCTGTTTATCAGTAAATATCTCCACTGAGATTAAGAAAAGCAGTAGCTTAATAAATTAAGTACTTCCTGGTATGGTTACTGTACTGGTAACTCCCCAAAAGAATCTGGATTGTGGTGAGGGAACAGAGAAAAAAGCTCATTTAGGACCTGCACTTACGAAGGGGGTAGGCAGCTGTATATCAGGGAGTAAACCTTCTGAGAATAAAAACAGCTGGAGCTTGTTAAGGTAATTACACAGGGGAAAGGATAATGTACTGGGAACTCCTCAGAAGAATCTGATTTGTGGTGAGGGGAGAGAGATAAAAGCTCATTTAGGAACGACATGAACATGCTGCGTAGGTAGCTGTTTATCAGTAAATATCTCCACTGAGATTAAGAAAAGCAGTAGCTTAATAAATTAAGTACTTCCTGGTATGGTTACTGTACTGGTAACTCCCCAAAAGAATCTGGATTGTGGTGAGGGAACAGAGAAAAAAGCTCATTTAGGACCTGCACTTACGAAGGGGGTAGGCAGCTGTATATCAGGGAGTAACCTTCTGAGAATAAAAACAGCTGGAGCTTGTTAAGGCAATTACACAGGGGAAAGGATAATGTACTGGGAACTCCTCAGAAGAATCTGATTTGTGGTGAGGGGAGAGAGATAAAAGCTCATTTAGGAACGACATGAACATGCTGCGTAGGTAGCTGTTTATCAGTAAATATCTCCACTGAGATTAAGAAAAGCAGTAGCTTAATAAATTAAGTACTTCCTGGTATGGTTACTGTACTGGTAACTCCCCAAAGGAATCTGGATTGTGGTGAGGGAACAGAGAAAAAAGCTCATTTAGGACCTGCACTTACGAAGGGGGTAGGCAGCTGTATATCAGGGAGTAAACCTTCTGAGAATAAAAACAGCTGGAGCTTGTTAAAGTAATTACACAGGGGAAAGGATAATGTACTGGGAACTCCTCAGAAGAATCTGATTTGTGGTGAGGGGAGAGATATAAAAGCTCATTTAGGAACGACATGAACATGCTGCGTAGGTAGCTGTTTATCAGTAAATATCTCCACTGAGATTAAGAAAAGCAGTAGCTTAATAAATTAAGTACTTCCTGGTATGGTTACTGTACTGGTAACTCCCCAAAAGAATCTGGATTGTGGTGAGGGAACAGAGAAAAAAGCTCATTTAGGACCTGCACTTACGAAGGGGGTAGGCAGCTGTATATCAGGGAGTAAACCTTCTGAGAATAAAAACAGCTGGAGCTTGTTAAGGTAATTACACAGGGGAAAGGATAATGTACTGGGAACTCCTCAGAAGAATCTGATTTGTGGTGATGGGAGAGAGATAAAAGCTCATTTAGGAACGACATGAACTTGCTGCGTAGGTAGCTGTTTATCAGTAAATATCTCCACTGAGATTAAGAAAAGCAGTAGCTTAATAAATTAAGTACTTCCTGGTATGGTTACTGTACTGGTAACTCCCCAAAAGAATCTGGATTGTGGTGAGGGAACAGAGAAAAAAGCTCATTTAGGACCTGCACTTACGAAGGGGGTAGGCAGCTGTATATCAGGGAGTAAACCTTCTGAGAATAAAAACAGCTGGAGCTTGTTAAAGTAATTACACAGGGGAAAGGATAATGTACTGGGAACTCCTCAGAAGAATCTGATTTGTGGTGAGGGGAGAGAGATAAAAGCTCATTTAGGAACGACATGAACATGCTGCGTAGGTAGCTGTTTATCAGTAAATATCTCCACTGAGATTAAGAAAAGCAGTAGCTTCATAAATTAAGTACTTCCTGGTATGGTTACTGTACTGGTAACTCCCCAAAAGAATCTGGATTGTGGTGAGGGAACAGAGAAAAAAGCTCATTTAGGTCCTGCACTTACGAAGGGGATAGGCAGCTGTATATCAGGGAGTAAACCTTCTGAGAATAAAAACAGCTGGAGCTTGTTAAGGTAATTACACAGGGGAAAGGATAATGTACTGGGAACTCCTCAGAAGAATCTGATTTGTGGTGAGGGGAGAGAGATAAAAGCTCATTTAGGAACGACATGAACATGCTGCGTAGGTAGCTGTTTATCAGTAAATATCTCCACTGAGATTAAGAAAAGCAGTAGCTTAATAAATTAAGTACTTCCTGGTATGGTTACTGTACTGGTAACTCCCCAAAAGAATCTGGATTGTGGTGAGGGAACAGAGAAAAAAGCTCATTTAGGACCTGCACTTATGAAGGGGGCAGGCAGCTGTATATCAGGGAGTAAACCTTCTGAGAATAAAAACAGCTGGAGCTTGTTAAGGTAATTACACAGGGGAAAGGATAATGTACTGGGAACTCCTCAGAAGAATCTGATTTGTGGTGATGGGAGAGAGATAAAAGCTCATTTAGGAACGACATGAACTTGCTGCGTAGGTAGCTGTTTATCAGTAAATATCTCCACTGAGATTAAGAAAAGCAGTAGCTTAATAAATTAAGTACTTCCTGGTATGGTTACTGTACTGGTAACTCCGCAAAAGAATCTGGATTGTGGTGAGGGAACAAAGAAAAAAGCTCATTTAGGACCTGCACTTACGAAGGGGGTAGGCAGCTGTATATCAGGGAGTGAACCTTCTGAGAATAAAAACAGCTGGAGCTTGTTAAGGTAATTACACAGGGGAAAGGATAATGTACTGGGAACTCCTCAGAAGAATCTGATTTGTGGTGAGGCGAGAGAGATAAAAGCTCATTTAGGAACGAAATGAACATGCTGCGTAGGTAGCTGTTTATCAGTAAATATCTCCACTGAGATTAAGAAAAGCAGTAGCTTAATAAATTAAGTACTTCATGGTATGGTTACTCTACTGGTAACTCCCCAAAAGAATCTGGATGTGGCCAGGGAACAGAGAAATAAGCTCATTTAGGACCTGCACTTACGAAGGGAGTAGGCAGCTGTATATCAGGGAGTGAACCTTCTGAAAATAAAAACAGCTGGAGCTTGTTAAGGTAATTACAAAGGGGAAAGGATAATGTACTGGGAACTCCTCAGAAGAATCTGATTTGTGGTGAGGCGAGAGAGATAAAAGCTCATTTAGGAACGACATGAACATGCTGCGTAGGTAGCTGTTTATCAGTAAATATCTCCACTGAGATTAAGAAAAGCAGTAGCTTAATAAATTAAGTACTTCATGGTATGGTTACTGTACTGGTAACTCCGCAAAAGAATCTGGATTGTGGTGAGGGAACAGAGAAAAAAGCTCATTTAGGACCTGCACTTACGAAGGGGGTAGGCAGCTGTATATCAGGGAGTGAACCTTCTGAGAATAAAAACAGCTGGAGCTTGTTAAGGTAATTACACAGGGGAAAGGATAATGTACTGGTAACTCCTCAGAAGAATCTGATTTGTGGTGAGGGGAGAGAGATAAAAGCTCATTTATGAACGACATGAACATGCTGCGAAGGTACCTGTTTATCAGTAAATATCTCCACTGAGATTAAGAAAAGCAGTAGCTTAATAAATTAAGTACTTCCTGGTATGGTTACTGTACTGGTAACTCCCCAAAAGAATCTGGATTGTGGCGAGGGAACAGAGAAAAAAGCTCATTTAGGATCTGCACTTACGAAGGGGGTAGTCAGCTGTATATCAGGGAGTAAACCTTCTGAGAATAAAAACAGCTGGAGCTTGTTAAGGTAATTACACAGGGGAAAGGATAATGTACTGGGAACTCCTCAGAAGAATCTGATTTGTGGTGAGGGGAGAGAGATAAAAGCTCATTTAGGAACGACATGAACATGCTGCGTAGGTAGCTGTTTATCAGTAAATATCTCCACTGAGATTAAGAAAAGCAGTAGCTTAATAAATTAAGTACTTCCTGGTATGGTTACTGTACTGGTAACTCCCCAAAAGAATCTGGATTGTGGTGAGGGAACAGAGAAAAAAGCTCATTTAGGACCTGCACTTACAAAGGGGGTAGGCAGCTGTATATCAGGGAGTAACCTTCTGAGAATAAAAACAGCTGGAGCTTGTTAAGGCAATTACAC
>NW_025958925.1:0-47943 GCF_023159225.1 Perognathus longimembris pacificus | reverse complement strand
ACTCCCTGATATACAGCTGCCTACCCCCTTCGTAAATGCAGGTCCTAAATGAGCTTTTTTTCTCTGTTCCCTCACCACAATCCAGATTCTTTTGGGGAGTTACCAGTACAGTAACCATACCAGGAAGTACTTAATTTATTAAGCTACTGCTTTTCTTAATCTCAGTGTAGATATTTACTAATAAACACCTACCTACGCAGCATGTTCATGTCGTTCCTAAATGAGCTTTTATCTCTCTCCCCTCACCACAAATCAGATTCTTCTGAGTAGTTCCCAGTACATTATCCTTTCCCCTGTGTAATTACCTTAACAAGCTCCAGCTGTTTTTATTCTCAGAAGGTTTACTCCCTGATATACAGCTGCCTACCCCCTTCGTAAGTGCAGGTCCTAACTGAGCTTTTTTCTCTGTTCCCTCACCACAATCCAGATTCTTTTGGGGAGTTACCAGTACAGTACCCATACCAGGAAGTACTTAATTTATTAAGCTACTGCTTTTCTTAATCTCAGTGGAGATATTTACTGATAAATAGCTACCTACGCAGCATGTTCATGTCGTTCCTAAATGAGCTTTATCTCTCTCCCCTCACCACAAATCAGATTCTTCTGAGGACTTCCCAGTACATTATCCTTTCCCCTGTGTAATTACCTTAACAAGCTCCAGCTGTTTTTATTCTCAGAAAGTTTACTCCCTGATATACAACTGCCTACCCCCTTCGTAAGTGCAGGTCCTAAATGAGCTTTTTTCTCTGTTCCCTCACCACAATCCAGATTCTTTTGGGGAGTTACCAGTACAGTAAACATACCAGGAATACTTAATTTATTAAGCTACTGCTTTTCTTAATCTCAGTGGAGATATTTACTGAAAAACAGCTACCTAGGCAGAATGTTCATGTCGTTCATAAATGAGCTTTTATCTCTCTCCCCTCACCACAAATCAGATTCTTCTGAGGCGTTCCCAGTACATTATCCGTTCCCCTGTGTAATTGCCTTAACAAGCTCCAGCTGTTTTTATTCTCAGAAGGTTTACTCCCTGATATACAGCTGACTACCCCCTTCGTAAGTGCAGGTAATAAATGAGCTTTTTTCTCTGTTCCCTCACCACAATCCAGATTCTTTTGGGGAGTTACCAGTACAGTACCCTTACCAGGAAGTACTTAATTTATTAAGCTACTGCTTTTCTTAATCTCAGTGGAGATATTTACTGATAAACAGCTACCTACGCAGCATGTTCATGTCGTTCCTAAATGAGCTTTTATCTCTCTCCCCTCACCACAAATCAGATTCTTCTGAGGAGTTCCCAGTACTTTATCCTTTCCCCTGTGTAATTACCTTAACAAGCTCCAGCTGTTTTTATTCTCAGAAGGTTTACTCCCTCATATACAGCTGCCTACCCCCTTCGTAAGTGCAGGTCCTAAGTGAGTTTTTTTCTCTGTTCCCTCACCACAATCCAGATTATTTTGGGGAATTACCACTACAGTAACCATACCAGGAAGTACTTAATTTATTAAGCTACTGCTTTTCTTAATCTCAGTGGAGATATTTACTGCTAAACAGCTACCTACCAGCATGTTCATGTCGTTCCTAAATGAGCTTTTATCTCTCTCCCCTCACCACACATCAGATTCTTCTGAGGAGTTTCCCAGTACATTATCCTTTCCCCTGTGTAATTACCTTAACAATCTCCAGCTGTTTTTATTCTCAGAAGGTTTACTCCCTGATATACAGCTGCCTACCCCTTCGTAAGTGCAGGTCCTAAATGAGCTTTTTTCTCTGTTCCCTCACCACAATCCAGATTCTTTTGGGGAGTTACCAGTACAGGAACCATACCAGGAAGTACTTAATTAATTAAGCGACTGCTTTTCTTAATCTCAGTGGCGATATTTACTGATAAACAGCTACCTACGCAGCATGTTCATGTCGTTCCTAAATGAGCTTTTATCTCTCTCCCCTCACCACAAATCAGATTCTTCTGACGAGTTCCCAGTACATTATCCTTTCCCCTGTGTAATTACCTTAACAAGCTCCAGCTGTTTTTATTCTCAGAAGGTTTACTCCCTGATATACAGCTGCCTACCCCCTTCGTAAGTGCAGGTCCTAAATGAGCTTTTTTCTCTGTTCCCTCACCACAATCCAGATTCTTTTGGGGAGTTACCAGTACAGTAACCATACCAGGAAGTACTTAATTTATTAAGCTACTGCTTTTCTTAATCTCAGTGGAGATATTTACTGATAAACAGCTACCTACGCAGCATGTTCATGTTGTTCCTAAATGAGCTTTTATCTCTCTCCCCTCACCACAAATCAGATTCTTCTGAGGAGTTCCAAGTACATTATCCTTTCCCCTGTGTAATTACCTTAACAAGCTCCAGCTGTTTTTTTCTCAGAAAGTTTACTCCCTGATATACAACTGCCTACCCCCTTCGTAAGTGCAGGTCCTAAATGAGCTTTTTTCTCTGTTCCCTCACCACAATCCAGATTCTTTTGGGGAGTTACCAGTACAGTAACCATACCAGGAATTACTTAATTTATTAAGCTACTGCTTTTCTTAATCTCAGTGGAGATATTTACTGAAAAACAGCTACCTAGGCAGAATGTTCATGTCGTTCATAATGAGCTTTTATCTCTCTCCCCCTCACCACAAATCAGATTCTTCTGAGGCGTTCCCAGTTCATTATCCGTTCCCCTGTGTAATTGCCTTAACAAGCTCCAGCTGTTTTTATTCTCAGAAGGTTTACTCCCTGATATACAGCTGACTACCCCCTTCGTAAGTGCAGGTAATAAATGAGCTTTTTTCTCTGTTCCCTCACCACAATCCAGATTCTTTTGGGGAGTTACCAGTACAGTACCCTTACCAGGAAGTACTTAATTTATTAAGCTACTGCTTTTCTTAATCTCAGTGGAGATATTTACTGATAAACAGCTACCTACGCAGCATGTTCATGTCGTTCCTAAATGAGCTTTTATCTCTCTCCCCTCACCACAAATCAGATTCTTCTGAGGAGTTCCCAGTACTTTATCCTTTCCCCTGTGTAATTACCTTAACAAGCTCCAGCTGTTTTTATTCTCAGAAGGTTTACTCCCTCATATACAGCTGCCTACCCCCTTCGTAAGTGCAGGGTCCTAAGTGAGCTTTTTTCTCTGTTCCCTCACCACAATCCAGATTATTTTGGGGAGTTACCACTACAGTAACCATACCAGGAAGTACTTAATTTATTAAGCTACTGCTTTTCTTAATCTCAGTGGAGATATTTACTGCTAAACAGCTACCTACCAGCATGTTCATGTCGTTCCTAAATGAGCTTTTATCTCTCTCCCCTCACCACACATCAGATTCTTCTGAGGAGTTCCCAGTACATTATCCTTTCCCCTGTGTAATTACCTAACAATCTCCAGCTGTTTTTATTCTCAGAAGGTTTACTCCCTGATATACAGCTGCCTACCCCCTTCGTAAGTGCAGGTCCTAAATGAGCTTTTTTCTCTGTTCCCTCACCACAATCCAGATTCTTTTGGGGAGTTACCAGTACAGTATCCATACCAGGAAGTACTTAATTTATTATGCTACTGCTTTTCTTAATCTCAGTGTAGATATTTACTGATAAACAGCGACCTACGCAGCATGTTCATGTCGTTCCTAAATGAGATTTATCTCTCTCCCTCATCACAAATCAGATTCTTCTGAGGAGTTCCCAGTACATTATCCTTTCCCCTGTGTACTTACCTTAACAAGCTCCAGCTGTTTTTATTCTCAGAAGGTTTACTCCCTGATATACAGCTGCCTAACCCCTTCGTAAGTGCAGGTCGTAAATGAGGTTTTTTCTCTGTTCCCTCACTACAATACAGATTCTTTTGGGGAGTTACCAGTACAGTAACCATACCAGGAAGTACTTAGTTTATTAAGCTACTGCTTTTCTTAATCTCATTGGAGATATTTACTGATAAACAGCTACCTACGCAGCATGTTCATGTCCTTCCTAAATGAGCTTTTATCTCTCTCCCCTCACCACAAATCAGATTCTTCTGAGGAGTTCCCAGTACATTATCCTTTCCCCTGTGTAATTACCTTAACAAGCTACCAGCTGTTTTTATTCTCAGAAGGTTTACTCCCTGATATACAGCTGCCTACCCCCTTCGTAAGTGCAGGTACTAAATGAGCTTTTTTCACTGTTCCCTCACCACAATCCAGGTTCTTTTGGGGAGTTACCAGTACAGTAACCACACCAGGAAGTACTTAATTTATAAAGCTACTGCTTTTCTTAATCTCAGTGGAGATATTTACTGATAAACAGCTACCTATGCAGCATGTTCATGTCGTTCCTAAATGAGCTTTTATCTCTCTCCCCTCACCACAAATCAGATTCTTCTGAGGAGTTACCAGTACAGTATCCATACCAAGAAGTACTTAATTTATTAAGCTACTGCTTTTCTTAATCTCAGTGGAGATATTTACTGATAAACAGCTACGTATGGCAGCATGTTCATGTCGTTCCTAAATGAGCTTTTATCTCTCTCCCCCCACCAGAAATCAGATTCTTCTGAGGAGTTCCCAGTACATTATCCTTTCCCCTGTGTAATTACCTTAACAATCTCCACCTGTTTTTATTCTCAGAAGTTTTACTCCCTGATATACAGCTGCCTAACCCTTCGTAAGTGCAGGTCCTAAATGAGCTTTTTTCTCTGTTCCCTCACCACAATCCAGATTCTTTGGGAGTTACCAGTACAGTAACCATAGCAGGAAGTACTTAATTTATTAAGCTACTGCTTTTCTTAATCTCAGTGGAGATATTTACTGATAAACAGCTACGTAGGCAGCATGTTCATGTCGATGTAAATGAGCTTTTATCTCTCTCCCCTCACCACAAATCAGATTCTTCTGAGTAGTTCCCAGTACATTATCCTTTCCCCTGTGTAATTACCTTAACAAGCTCCAGCTGTTTTTATTCTCAGAAGGTTTACTCCCTGATATACAGCTGCCTACCCCCTTCGTAAGTGCAGGTCCTAAATGAGCTTTTTTCTCTATTCCCTCACCACAATCCAGGTTCTTTTGGGAAGTTACCAGTACAGTAACCATACCAGGAAGTACTTAATTTATTAAGCTACTGCTTTTCTTAATCTCAGTGGAGATATTTACTGATAAACAGCTACCTACGCAGCACGTTCATGTCGTTCCTAAATGAGCTTTTATCTCTCTCCGCTCACCACAAATCAGATTCTTCTGAGGAGTTCCCAGTACATTATCCTTTCCCCTGTGTAATTACCTTAACAAGCTCCAGCTGTTTTTATTCTCAGAAGGTTTACTCCCTGATATACAGCTGCCTACCCCTTCATAAGTGCAGGTCCTAAATGCGCTTTTTTCTCTGTTCCCTCACCACAATCCAGATTCTTTTCGGGAGTTACCAGTAGAGTTTCCATACCAGGAAGTACTTAATTCATTAAGCTACTGCTTTCTTAATCTCAGTGGAGATATTTACTGATAAACAGCTACCTACACAGCAAGTTCATGTCGTTCCTAAATGAGCTTTTATCTCTCTCCCCTCACCACAAATCAGATTCTTCTGAGGAGTTCCCAGTACATTATCCTTTCCCCTGTGTAATTACCTTAACAAGCTCCAGCTGTTTTTATTCTCAGAAGGTTTACTCCCTGATATACAACTGCCTACCCCCTTCGTAAGTCCAGGTCATAAATGAGCTTTTTTCTCTGTCCCTCACCACAATCCAGATTCTTTTGGGGAGTTACCAGTACAGTAACCATACCAGGAAATACTTAATTTATTAAGCTACTGCTTTTCTTAATCTCAGTGGAGATATTTACTGATAAACAGCTAACTAAGCAGCATGTTCAATGTCGTTCCTGAATGAGCTTTTAGCTTTCTCCCCTCCCCACAAATCAGATTCTTCTGAGGAGTTCCCAGTACTTTATCCTTTCCCCTGAGTAATTACCTTAACAAGCTCCAGCTGTTTTTATTCTCAGAAGGTTTACTCCCTTATATACAGCTGCCTACCCCCTTCGTAAGTGCAGGTCCTAAATGATTTTTTTTCTCTGTTCCCTCACCACGATCCAGATTCTTTTCGGCAGTTACCAGTACAGTAACCATACCAGGAAGTACTTAATTTATTAAGCTACTGCTTTTCTTAATCTCGGTGGGGATATTTACTGATAAACAGCTACCTACGCAGCATGTTCATGTCGTTCCTAAGTGAGCTTTTATCTCTCTCCCCTCACCACAAATCAGATTCTTCTGAGGAGTTCCCAGTACATTATCCTTTCCCCTGTGTAATTACCTTAACAAGCTCCAGCTGTTTTTATTCTCAGAAGGTTTACTCCCTGATATACAGCTGCCTACCCCCTTCGTAAGTGCAGGTCCTAAATGAGCTATTTTCTCTGATCCCTCACCACAATCCAGATTCTTTTGGGGAGTTACCAGTACAGTAACCATACCAGAAAGTACTTAATTTATTAAGCTACTGCTTTTCTTAATCTCAGTGGAGATATTTACTGATAAACAACTACCTACGCAGCATGTTCATGTCGTTCCTAAATGAGCATTTTTCTCTGTTCCCTCACCACAATCCAGATTCTTTTGGGGAGTTACCAGTACAGTATCCATACCAGGAAGTACTTAATTTATTAAGCTGCTGCTTTTCTTACTCGCAGTGGAGATATTTACGGATAAACATCTATGTATGCAGCATGTTCATGTCGTTCCTAAATGAGCTTTTATCTCTCTCCCCTCACCACAAATCAGATTCTTCTGAGGAGTTCCCAGTACATTATCCTTTCCCCTGTGTAATTACCTTAACAAGCTCCAGCTGTTTTTATTCTCAGAAGGTTTACTCCCTGATATACAGCAGCCTACCCCCTTCGTAAGTGCAGGTACTAAATGAGCTATTTTCTCTGTTCCCTCACCACAATCCAGATTCTTTTGGGGAGTTACCAGTACAGTAACCATACCAGGAAGTACTTAACTTATTAAGCTACTGCTTTTCATAATCTCAGTGGAGATATTTACTGATAAACAGCTACCTACGCAGCATGTTCATGTCGTTCCTAAATGAGCTTTTATCTCTCTCCCCTCACCACAAATCAGATTCTTCTGAGGAGTTACCAGTACAGTACCCATACCAAGAAGTACTTAATTTATTAAGCTACTGCTTTTCTTAATCACAGTGGAGATATTTACTGATAAACAGCTACGTATGCAGCATGTTCATATCGTTCCTAAATGAGCTTTTATCTCTCTCCCCTCACCACAAATCAGATTCTTCTGAGGAGTTCCCAGTACATTATACTTTCCCCTGTGTAATTACCTTAACAAGCTCCATCTCTTTTTATTCTCAGAAGGTTTACTCCCCGATATACAGCTGCCTACCCCCTTCGTAAGTGCAGGTCCTAAATGAGCTTTTTTCTCTGTTCCCTCACCACAATACAGATTCTTTGGGGAGTTACCAGTACAGTAACCATACCAGGAAGTACTTAATTTATTAAGCTACTGCTTTTCTTAATCTCAGTGTAGATATTTACTGATAAACAGCTACGTACGCAGCATGTTCATGTCGTTCCTAAATGAGCTTTTATCTCTCTCCCAGCACCACAAATCAGATTCTTCTGAGGAATTCCAGTACATTATCCTTTCCCCTGTGTAATTACCTTAACAAGCTCCAGCTCTTTTTATTCTCAGAAGGTTTACTCCCCGCTATACAGCTGCCTACCCCCTTCATAAGTGCAGGTCCTAAATGAGCTTTTTTCTCTGTTCCCTCACCACAATCCAGATTCTTTTGGGGAGTTACCAGTACAGTAACCATACCAGGAAGTACTTAACTTATTAAGCTACTGCTTTTCTTAATCTCAGTGGAGATATTTACTGATAAACAGCTACCTACGCAGCAGGTTCATGTCGTTCCTAAATGAGCTTTTATCTCTCTCCCCTCACTACAAATCGGATTCTTCTGAGGAGTTCCCAGTACATTATACTTTCCCCTGTGTAATTCCCTTAACAAGCTCCAGCAGTTTTTATTCTCAGAAGGTTTACTCCCCGATATACAGCTGCCTACCCCCTTCGTAAGTGCAGGTCCTAAATGAGCTTTTTTCTCTGTTCCCTCACCACAATCCAGATTCTTTGGGGGAGTTACCAGTATAGTAACCATACCAGGAAGTACTTAATTTATTAAGCTACTGCTTTTCTTAATCTCAGTGTAGATATTTACTGATAAACAGCTACCTACGCAGCATGTTCATGTCGTTCATAAATGAGCTTTTATCTCTCTCCCCTCACCACAACTCGGATTCTTCTGAGGAGTTCCCAATACATTATCCTTTCACCTGTGTAATTACCTTAACAAGCTCTAGCTGTTTTTATTCTCAGAAGATTTACTCCCTGATATACAGCTTCCTACCACCTTCGTAATGCAGGTCATAAATGAGCTTTTTTCTCTGTTCCCTCACCACAATCCAGATTCTTTTGGGGAGTTACCAGTACAGTATCCATACCAGGAAGTACTTAATTTATTAAGCTACTGCTTTTCTTAATCTCAGTGGAGATATTTACTGATAAACAGCTACCTACGCAGCATGTTCATTTTCGTTTCCTAAATGAGCTTTTATCTCTCTCCCCTCACCACAAATCAGATTCTTCTGAGGAGTTCCCAGTACATTATCCTTTCCCCTGTGTAATTACCTTAACAAGCTCCAGCTGTTTTTATTCTCAGAAGGTTTACTCCCTCATATACAGCTGCCTAGCCCATTCGTAAGTGCAGGTCCTAAATGAGCTTTTTCTCTGTTCCCTCACCACAAATCAGATTCTTTTGGGGAGTTACCAGTACAGTAACCATACCAGGAAGTACTTAATTTATTAAGCTACTGCTTTTCTTAATCTCAGTGGAGATATTTACTGATAAACAGCTACCTACGCAGCATGTTCATGTCGTTCCTAAATGAGCTTTTATCTCTCTCCCCTCACAACAAATCAATTTCTTCTGAGGAGTTCCCTTTACATTATCCTTTCCCCTGTGTAATTACCTTAACAAGCTCCAGCTGTTTTTATTCTCAGAAGATTTACTCCCTGATATACAGCTGCCTACCCCCTTCGTAAGTGCAGGTCCTAAATGAGCTTTTTTCTCTGTTCCCTCACCACAATCCAGATTCTTTTGGGGAGTTACCAGTACAGTAACCATACCAGGAAGTACTTAATTTATTAAGCTACTGCTTTTCTTAATCTCAGTGGAGATATTTACTGATAAACAGCTACCTACGCAGCATGTTCATGTCGTTCCTAAATGAGCATTTTTCTCTGTTCCCTCACCACAATCCAGATTCTTTTGGGGAGTTACCAGTACAGTATCCATACCAGGAAGTACTTAATTTATTAAGCTGCTGCTTTTCTTAATCGCAGTGGAGATATTTACGGATAAACAGCTACGTATAGAGCATGTTCATGTGGTTCGTAAATGAGCTTTTATCTCTCTCCCCTCACCACAAATCAGATTCTTCTGAGGAGTTCCCAGTACATTATCCTTTCCCCTGTGTAATTACCTTAACAAGCTCCAGCTGTTTTTATTCTCAGAATGTTACTCCCTGATATACAGCTTCCTACCCCCTTCGTAAGTGCAGGTCCTAAATGAGCTTTTTTCTCTTTTCCCTCACCATAATACATATTCTTTTGGAGAGTTACCAGTACAGTAACCATACCAGGAAGTACTTAATTTATTAAGCTACTGCTTTTCTTAATCTCAGTGGAGATATTTACTGATAAACAGCTACCTACGCAGCATGTTCATGTCGTTCCTAAATGAGCTTTTTTCTCTCTCCCGTCACCACAAATCAGATTCTTCTGTGGAGTTCCCAGTACATTATCCTTTCCCCTGTGTAATTACCTTAACAATCTCCAGCTGTTTTTATTCTCAGAATGTTTACTCCCTGATATACAGCTGCCTACCCCCTTCGTAAGTGCAGGTTCTAAATGAGCTTTTTTCTCTGTTCCCTCACCACAATCCAGATTCTTTTGGGGAATTACCAGTACAGTAACCATACCAGGAAGTACTTAATTTATTAAGCTACTGCTTTTCTTAATCTCAGGGGAGATATTTACTGATAAACAGCTACCTACGCAGCATGTTAATGTCGTTCCTAAATGAGCTTTTATCTCTCTCCCCTCACCACAAATCAGATTCTTCTGAGGAGTTCCCAGTACATTATCCTTTCCCTGTGTAATTACCTTAACAAGCTCCAGCTGTTTTTATTCTCAGAAGGTTTACTCCCTGATATACAGCTGCCTACCCCCTTCGTAAGTGCAGGTCGTAAATGAGGTTTTTTCTCTGTTCCCTCACTACAATACAGATTCTTTTGGGGAGTTACCAGTACAGTAACCATACAGGATGTACTTAATTTATTAAGCTACTGGTTTTCTTAATCTCAGTGGAGATATTTACTGATAAACAGCTACCTACACAGCATGTTCATGTCGTTCCTAAATGAGCTTTTATCTCTCTCCCCTCACCACAAATCAGATTCTTCTGAGGACTTCCAGTACATTATCCTTTCCCCTGTGTAATTACCTTAACAAGCTCCAGCTGTTTTTATTCTCAGAAGGTTTACTCCCTGATATACAGCTGCCTACCCCCTTCGTAAGTGCAGGTACTAAATGAGCTTTTTTCTCTGTTCCCTCACCACAATCCAGGTTCTTTTGTGGAGTTACCAGTACAGTAACCATACCAGGAAGTACTTAATTTATTAAGCTACTGCTTTTCTTAATCTCAGTGGAGATATTTACTGATAAACAGCTACCTACGCAGCACGTTCATGTCGTTCCTAAATGAGCTTTATCTCGCTCCCCTCAACACAAATCAGATTCTTCTGAGGAGTTCCCAGTACATTATCCTTTCCCCTGTGTAATTCCCTTGACAAGCTCCAGCTGTTTTTATTCGCAGAAGGTTTACTCCATGATATACAGCTGCCTACCCCCTTCGTAAGTGCAGGTCGTAAATGAGGTTTTTTCTCTGTTCCCTCACTACAATACAGATTCTTTTGGGGAGTTACCAGTACAGTATCCATACCAGGAAGTACTTAATTTATTAAGCTGCTGCTTTTCTTAATCGCAGTGGAGATATTTACGGATAAACAGCTACGTATAGAGCATGTACATGTCGTTCCTAAATGAGCTTTTATCTCTCTCCCCTCACCACAAATCGGATTCTTCTGAGGAGTTCCCAGTACATTATCCTTTCCCCTGTGTAATGACCTTAACAAACTCCAGCTGTTTTTATTTTCAGAAGGGGTACACCTTGATATACAGCTGCCTACCACTTGGTAAGTTCAGGTCCTAAATGAGCTTTTTTCTCTGTTCCCTCACCACAATCCAGATTCTTTTGGGGAGTTACCAGTACAGTAACCATACCAGGAAGTATTAATTTATTAAGCTACTGCTTTTGTTATTGTCAGTGAGATATTTACTGATAAACAGCTACCTATGCAGCATTTTCATGTCGTTCCTAAATGAGCTTTTATCTCTCTCCCCTCACCACAAATCAGATTCTTCTGAGGAGTTTCCAGTACATTATCCTTTCCCATGTATAATTACCTTAACAAGCTCCAGCTGTTTTTATTTTCAGAAGGGATACACCTTGATATACAGCTGCCTACCCACTTGGTAAGTTCAGGTCCTAAATGAGCTTTTTTCTCTGTTCCCTCACCACAATCCAGATTCTTTTGGGGAGTTACCAGTACAGTAACCATACCAGGAAGTACTTAATTTATTAAGCTACTGCTTTTCTTAATGTCAGTGGAGATATTTACTGATAAACAGCTACCTACGCAGCATGTTCATGTCGTTCCTAAATGAGTTTTTATCTCTCTCCCCTCACCACAAATCAGATTCTTCTGTGGAGTTCCCAGTACATTATCCTTTCTCCTGTGTAATTCCCTTAACAAACTCCAGCTGTTTTTATTTTCAGAATGGATACACCTTGATATACAGCTCCCTACCCACTTGGTAAGTTCAGGTCCTAAATGAGCTTTTTTCTCTGTTCCCTCACCACAATCCAGATTCTTTTGGGGAGTTACCGGTACAGTAACCATACCAGGAAGTACTTAATTTATTAAGCTACTGCTTTTCTTAATGTCAGTGGAGATATTTTCTGATAAACAGCTAACTGTGCAGCATGTTCATGTCGTTCCTAAATGAGCTTTTATCTCTCTCCCCTCACCACAAATCGGATTCTTCTGAAGAGTTCCCAGTACATTATCCTTTCCCCTGTGTAATTACCTTAACAAACTCCAGCTGTTTTTATTTTCAGAAGGGATACACCTTGATATACAGCTGCCTACCCACTTGGTAAGTTCAGGTCCTAATGAGCTTTTTCTCTGTTCCCTCACCACAATCCAGATTCTTTTGGGGAGTTACCAGTACAGTAACAATACCAGGAAGTACTTAATTTATTAAGCTACTGCTTTTCTTAATCTCAGTGGAGATATTTGCTGATAAACAGCTATGTACAAAGCAGGTTCATTTCGTTCCTATATGAGCTTTTATCTCTCTCCCCTCACCACAAATCAGATTCTTCTGAGGAGTGCCCAGTACATTATCCTTTCCCCTGTGTAATTACCTTAACAAAATCCAGCTGTTTTTTTTCTCAGAAGGGATACTCCCTGATATACAGCTGCGTACCCCCTTCGTAAGTGCAGGTCCTAAATGAGCTTTTTTCTCTGTTCCTTCACCACAATCCAGATTCTTTTGGGGAGTTACCAGTACAGTAACCATACCAGGAAGTACTTAATTTATTAAGCTACTGCTTTTCTTAATCTCAGTGGAGATATTTACTGATAAACAGCTACCTACACAGCATGTTCATCTTGTTCCTAAATGAGCTTTTATCTCTCTCCCCTCACCAAAAATCAGATTCTTCTGAGGAGTTCCCAGTACATTATCCTTTCCCCTGTATAATTACCTTAACAAGCTCCAGCTGTTTTTATTCTCAGAAGGTTTACTCCCTCATATAGAGCTGCCTACCCCCTTCGTAAGTGCAGGTCCTAAATGAGCTTTTTTCTCTGTTCCCTCACCACAATCAAGATTTTAAGGGGAGTTACCAGTACAGTAACGATACCAGGAAGTACTTAATTTATTAAGCTACTGCTTTTCTTAATCTCAGTGGAGATATTTACTGATAAAGAGCTACCTACGCAGCATGTTCATGTCGTTCCTAAATGAGCTTTTATCTCTCTCCCCTCACCACAAATCAGATTCTTCTGAGGAGTTCACAGTACATTATCCTTTCCACTGTGTAATTACCTTAACAAGCTCCAGCTGTTTTTATTCTCAGAAGGTTTACTCCCTGATATACAGCTGCCTACCCCCTTCGTAAGTGCAGGTCCTAAATGAGCTTTTTTCTCTGTTCCCTCACCACAATCCAGATTCTTTTGGGGAGTTACCAGTACAGTAACCATACCAGGAAGTACTTAATTTATTAAGCTACTGCTTTTCTTAATCTCAGTGGAGATATTTACTGATAAACAGCTACCTACGCAGCATGTTCATGTCAATCTAAATGAGCTTTTATCTCTCTCCCCTCACCACAAATCAGATTCTTCTGAGGAGTTCCCAGTACATTATCCTTTCCCCTGTGTAATTACCTTAACAAGCTCCAGCTGTTTTTATTATCAGAAGGGATACTCCCTGATATACTGCTGCCTACCCCTTCGTAAGTGCATGTCCTATATGAGCTTTTTTCTCTGTTCCTCACCACAATCCAGATTCTTTTGGGGAGCTACCAGTACAGTAACCATACCAGGAAGTACTTAATTTATTAAGCTAACTGCTTTTCTTAATCTCAGTGGAGATATTTACTGATAAACAGCTACCTATGCAGCATGTTCATGTCGTTCCTACATGAGCTTTTATCTCTCTCCCCTCACCACAAATCAGATTCTTCTGAGGAGTTTGCAGTACATTATCCTTTCCCCTGTGTAATTACCTTAACAAGCTCCAGCTGTTTTTATTCTCAGAAGGTTTACTCCCCTGATATACAGCTGCCTACCCCTTCGTAAGTGCAGGTCCTAAATCAGCCTTTTTCTCTGTTCCCTCACCACAATCCAGATTCTTTTGGGAGTTACCAGTACAGTAACCATACCATGAAGTATTTTTTTTCTCAAATTTTTATTATCAAACTGACGTACAGAGAGGTTACAGTATCATACGTTGGGCATTGGATACATTTCTTGTACTGTTTGTTGTCTTGTCCCTCATGCTCCCCTCCCTCCCCCCCTTTTCCTCCTACCCCATGGTGTTCAGTTCACTTACACCAAACAGTTTTGCAAGTATTGCTTTTGTAGTTATTTCTCTTTTTTTACCCTGTGTCTCTCGAATTTGGTATTCCCTTTGAAATTTCCTACTTCCAATACCAGTAAACACGCTTTCCAATATACTCAGATAAGATTACAGAGATAGTGTGGGTACAAACATAGGAAGGTGATACAAAACATTATCTATAATAGAAACTACACATACACATAGGACGTTGAAAGTGGTTACAACTGTGATATATCACTTGTTTCCGTAACATGGAGTTCATTTCAATTAGCATCATCTTATGTGTTTCTAAGGGTATAGCTATTGGGCCTTGTGATGCTCTGCTATAACTTGCCTAAACCTGTACCAATTATTCACAATAAGGGAGGCCATAGAGTCCATGTTTCTTTGGGTCTGGCTCACTTCACTTAGTATAACTTTTTCCAAGTCCTTCCATTTCCTTACAAATGGAACAATGTCATTCTTTCTGATAGAGGTATAAAATTCCATTGTGTAAATGTACCACATTTTCCTGATCCATTCATCTATGAAGGGGCCTCTGGGTTGGTTCCAGCTTCTCGCTATGACAAATTGTGCTGTGATGAACATTGTTGTGCTGGTGGCATTACTGTGATTTTGTTTGTGGCTTTTGGATAGATACCCAACAGTGGGGCTGCTGGGTCATAGGGGAGTTCTATATTGAGCCTTCTGAGGAATCTCCATTCTGATTGCCAGAGTGGATGAACCAGTTTACATTCTCACCAACAATGAAGTAGGGTTCCCTTTTGGCCACATCCCCTCCAACAATTGTTATTATTAGTTTTCTTGATATATGACATTCTTGCTGGGGTGAGATGGAATCTCAATGTTGTTTTGATTTGCATTTCCTTTATGGCCAGTGATGTAGAGCATTTTTTCATATGAGTATTGGCCATTCTCATTTCCTCATCAGAGAAGTTTCTTTGTAAGTCTTTAGCCCACTTGATGAGGGGGCTATTGGTACTTTGCAGTTTTGTTTTGGAAGAGGGTAATTTTTTTAGTTCTGCATATATTTTAGAGATGAGGCCTTTGTCTGTTGAATGTCCGGAAAAGATCTTCTCCAGTCTGTGGGCATTCTGTTTATCTTGAGAGCTATGTCCTTTGCCGTGCAGAAGCTCTGGAGTATGATGCAGTCCCATTTGTCCAACCTTTCTTTGATTTGTAGCCTTTCAGGGTCTTTGTTAATGAAGTTCTGTCCTTCTGAGGAAGTTTTGTCCTTCTGAGGAGTTCCAGTACATTATCCTTTCCCCTGTGTAATTACCTTAACAAGCTCCAGCTGTTTTTATTCTCAGAAGGGATAATCCCTGATATACAGCTGCCTACCGCCTTCGCAAGTGCAGGTCCTAAATGAGCTTTTTTCTCTGTTCCCTCACCACAATCCAGATTCTTTTGGGGAGTTACCAGTACAGTAACCATACCAGGAAGTACTTAATTTATTAAGCTACTGCTTTCTTAATCTCAGTGGAGATATTTACTGATAAACAGCTACCTATGCAGCATGTTCATGTCGTTCCTAAATGAGCTTTTATCTCTCTCCCCACACCACAAATCAGATTCTTCTGAGGAGTTCCCAGTACATTATCATTTCCCCTGTGTAATTACCTTAACAAGCTCCAGCTGTTTTTATTTTCAGAAGGGATACTCCCTGATATACAGCTTCCTACCCCCTTCGTAAGTGCAGGTCCTAATGAGCTTTTTCTCTGTTCCCTCACCACAATCCAGATTCTTTTGGGGAGTTACCAGTACAATAACCATCCCAGGAATTACTTAATTTATTAAGCTACTGCTCTTCTTAATCTCAGTGGAGATATTTACTGATAAACAGCTACCTACGCAGCATGTTCATGTTGTTCCTAAATGAGCTTTTATCTCTCTCCCCTCACCACAAATCAGATATTTCTGAGGAGTTCCCAGTACATTGTCCTTTCCTCTGTGTAATTACCTTAACAAGCTCGAGCTGTTTATATTCTCAGAAGGGATACGCCCTGATATACAGCTGCCTACCATCTTCGTAAGTGCAGGTCGTAAATGAGCTTTTTTCTCTGTTCCCTCACCATAATCCAGTTTCTTTTTGAGAGTTCCCAGTACAGTAACCATACCTGGAAGTACATAATTTATAAAGCTACTGCTTTTCTTAATCTCAGTGGAGATATTTACTGATAAACAGCTACCTACACAGTATGTTCATGTCCTTCTGAAATGAGCTTTTATCTCTCTCCCCTCACCACAAATCAGATTCTTCTGAGGAATTCCCAGTACATTATCCTTTCCCCTGTGTAATTACCTTAACAAGCTCCAGCTGTTTTTATTCTCAGAAGGGATACTCCCTGATATACAGATGCCTACCCCCTTCGTAAGTGCAGGTCCTAAATGAGATTTTTCTCTGTTCCCTCACCACAATCCAGATTCTATTGGGGAATTACCTGTACAGTAACCATACCAGGAAGTACTTAATTTATTAATCTACTGCTTTTCTTAATCTCAGAGGTGATATTTACTGATAAACAGCTACCTACGCAGCATGTTCATGTCGTTCCTAAATGAGCTTTTATCTCTCTCACCTCACCACAAATCAGATTCTTCTGAGGAGTTCCCAGTACATTATCCTTTCCCCTGTGTAATTACTTTAAGAAGCTCCAGCTGTTTTTATTCTCACAAGGTTTACTCCCTGATATACAGCTGCCTACCCCCTTCGTAAGTGCAGGTACTAAATGAACTTTTTTCTCTGTTCCCTCACCACAGTCCAGGTTCTTTTGGGGAGTTACCAGTACAGTAACCATACCAGGAAGTACTTAATTTATTAAGCTACTGCTTTTCTTAATCTCAGTGGAGATATTTACTGATAAACAGCTACCTACACAGCATGTTCATGTCGTTCCTAAATTAGCTTTTTTTCTCTGTTCCCTCACCACGATCCAGATTCTTTTGGGTAGTTACCAGTACAGTATCCATACCAGGAAGTATTTAATTTATTAAGCTACTGCTTTTCTTAATCTCAGTGGAGATATTTACTGATAAACAGCTACGTATGCAGCATGTTCATGTCGTTCCTAAATGAGCTTTTATCTCTCTCCCTCACCACAAATCAGATTCTTCTGGGGAGTTCCCAGTACATTATCCTTTCCCCTGTGTAATTACCTTAACAAGCTCCAGCTGTTTTTATTCTCAGAAGCGATACTCCCTGATATACAGTTGCCTACCCCCTTCGTAAGTGCAGGTCTTAAATGAGCTTTTTTCTCTGTTCCCTCACCAAAATCCAGATTCTTTTGGGGAGGTACCAGTACAGTAACCATACCAGGAAGTACTTAATTTATTAAGCTACTGCTTTTCTTAATCTCAGTGGAGATATTTACTGATAAACAGCTACCTACGCAGCATGTTCATGTCGTTCTTAATGAGCTTTTATCTCTCTCCCCTCATAACAAATCAGATTCTTCTGAGGAGTTCCCAGTACATTATCCTTTCCCGTGTGTAATTACCTTAACAAGCTCCAGCTGTTTTTATTCTCAGAAGGTTTACTCCCTGATATACAACTGCCTACCCCCTTCGTAAGTGCAGGTCTTAATGAGCTTTTTTCTCTGTTCCCTCACAAGAATCCTGATTGTTTTGGGGGTTACCAGTACAGTAACCATACCAGGAAATACTTAATTTATTAAGCTACTGCTTTTCTTAATCTCAGTGGAGATATTTACTGATAAACAGCTACCTACGCAGCATGTTCATGTCGTTCCTAAATGAGATTGTATCTCTCTCCCCTCACCACAAATCAGATTCTTCCAAGGAGTTCCCAGTTACTTTATCCATTCCCCTGTGTAATTACCTTAACAAGCTCCAGCTTTTTTTATTCTCAGAAGGTTTACTCCCTGATATACAGCTGCCTACCCCCTTCGTAAGTGCAGGTCCTAAATGAGCATTTTTTCTCTTTCCCTCACCACAATCCAGATTCTTTTGGGGAGTTACCAGTACAGTAACCATACCAAAAGTACTTAATTTATTCAGCTACTGCTTTTCTTAATGTCAGTGGAGATATTTAGTGATAAACAGCTACCTACGCAGCATGTTCATGTCGTTCCTAAATGAGCTTATATCTCTCTCCCTTCACCAGAAATCAGATTCTTCTGAGGAGTTCCCAGTACATTATCCTTTCCCTTGTGTAATTACCTTAAGAAGCTCCAGCTGTTTTTATTCTCTGACGGTTTACTCCCTGATATACAGCTGCCTACCCCCTTCGTAAGTGCAGGTCCTAAATGAGATTTTTTCTCTGTTCCCTCACCAAAATCCAGATTCTTTTGGGGAGTTACCAGTACAGTAACCATACCAGGAAGTACTTAATTTATTAAGCTACTGCTTTTCTTAATCTCAGTGGAGATATTTACTGATAAAAAGCTACCTACACAGCATGTTCATGTCGTTCCTAAATTAGCTTTTTTCTCTGTTCCCTCACCACAATCCAGATTCTTTTGGGGAGTTACCAGTACAGTATCCATACCAGGAAGTACTTAATTTATTAAGCTACTGCTTTTCTTAATCTCAGTGGAGATATTTACTGATAAACAGCTACGTATGCAGCATGTTCATGTCGTTCCTAAATGAGCTTTTATCTCTCTCCCCTCACCACAAATCAGATTCTTCTGGGGAGTTCCCAGTACATAATCCTTTCCCCTGTGTAATTACCTTAACAAGCTCCAGCTGTTTTTATTCTCAGAAGCGATACTCCCTCATATACAGTTGCCTACCCCCTTCGTATGTGCAGGTTCTAATGAGCTTTTTTCTCTGTTCCCTCACCACAATCCAGATTCTTTTGGGGAGTTACCAGTACAGTAACCACACCAGGAAGTACTTAATTTATTAAGCTACTGCTTTCTTAATCTCAGTGGAGATATTTACTGATAAACAGCTACCTACGCAGCATGTTCACGTCGTTCCTAAATGAGCTTTTATATCTCTCCCCTCACCACGAATCAGATTCTTCTGAGGAGTTTCCCAGTACATTATCCTTCAAGCTCCAGCTGTTTTTATTCTCAGAAGGGATACTCCCTGATATACAGGTGCCTAACCCCTTTGTAAGTGCAGGTCTTAAATGAGCTTTTTTCTCTGTTCCCTCACCACAATCCAGATTCTTTTGGGGAGTTACCAGTACAGTAACCACACTAGGAAGAACTTAATTTATTAAGCTACTGCTTTTCTTAATCTCAGTGGAGATATTTGCTGATAAACAGCTACCTACGCAGTATGTTCATGTCGTTCCTAAATGAGCTTTTATCTCTCTCCCCTCACCACAAATCAGATTCTTCTGAGGAGTTCCCAGTACATTATCCTTTCCCCTGTGTAAATACCTTAACAAGATCCACCTGTTTTTATTCTCAGAAGGGATACTCCCTGATATACAGCTGCCTACCCCCTTCGTAAGTGCAGATCTTAAATGAGCTTTTTTCTCTATTCCCTCACCAAAATCCAGATTCTTTTTGGAATTACTAGTACAGTAACCATACCAGGAAATACTTAATTTATTAATCTACTGCTTTTCTTAATCTCAGAGGAGATATTTACTGATAAACAGATACCTACGCATCATGTTCATGTCGTTCCTAAATGAGCTTTTATCTCTCTCCCCTCACCACAAATCGGATTCTTCTGAGGAGTTCCCAGTACATTATCCTTTCCCCTGTGTAATTACCTTAACAAACTCCAGCTGTTTTTATTTTCAGAAGTTATACACCTTGATATACAGCTGCCTACCCACTTGGTAAGTTCAGTCCTAAATGAGCTTTTTTCTCTGTTCCCTCACCACAATCCAGATTCTTTTGGGAAGTTACCAGTACAGTAACCATACCAGGAAGTACTTAATTTATTAAGCTACTGCTTTTCTTAATGTCAGTGGAGATATTTCCTGATAAACAGCTACCTATGCAGCATTTCATGTCGTTCCTAAATGAGATTTTAACTCTCTCCCCTCAACCCCAATCAGATTCTTCTGAGGAGGTCCCAGTACATTATCCTTTAACCTGTGTAATTACCTTAACAGGTCCAGCTGTTTTTATTCTCAGAAGGGATACTCCCTGATATACAGCTGCCTACCCCTTTGTAAGTGCAGGTCCTTAATGAGCTTTTTCTCTGTTCCCTCACCACAATCCAGATTCTTTTGGGGAGTTACCAGTACAGTAACCATACCAGGAAGTACTTAATTTTTTAAGCTACTGCTTTTCTTAATCTCAGTGGAGATATTTACTGATAATCAGCTACCTATGCAGCATGTTCATGTCGTTCCTAAATGAGCTTTATCTCTCTCCCCTCACCACAAATCAGATTCTTCTGAGGAGTACCTAGTATATTATCATTTACCCTGTTTTATTACCTTAAAAAGCTCCAGCGGTTTTTATTCTCAGAAGGGATACTCCCTTGATATATAGCTGCCTACCCCTTCGTAAGTGCAGGTCCTAAATGAGCTTTTTTCTCTGTTCCCTCACCACAATCCAGATTCTTCTGGGGAGTTACCTGTACAGTAACCATACCAGGAATTGCTTAATTTATTAAGCTACTGCTTTTCTTAATCTCAGTGGAGATATTTCCTGATAAACCGCTACCTACGCAGCATGTTCATGTCGTTCCTAAATGAGCTTTAATCTCTCTCCCCTCACCACAAATCAGATTCTTCTGAGGAGTTCCTAGTACATTATCCTTTCCCCTGTATAATTACCTTAACAAGCTCCAGCTGTTTTTATTCTCAGAAGGTTTACTCCCTGATATACAGCTGCCTACCCCCTTCGTAAGTGCAGGTCCTAAAGGAGCTTTTTTCTCTGTTCGCTCACCACAATCCAGATTCTTTTGGGGAGTTACCAGTACAGTAACCATACAGGAAGTACTTAATTTATTAAGCTACTGCTTTTCTTAATGTCAGTGGAGATATTTGCTGATAAACAGCTATGTACAAAGCAGGTTCATGTCGTTCCTATATGAGCTTTTATCTCTCTCCCCTAACGACAATTCAGATTCTTCTGAGGAGTGCTCAGTACATTATCCTTTCTCCTGTGTAATTACCTTAACAAAATCCAGCTGTTTTTATTCTCAGAAGGGATACTCCCTGATATACAGCTGCCTACCCTCTTCGTAAGTGCAGGTCCTAAATGAGCTTTTTTCTCTGTTCCCTCACCACAATCCAGATTTTTTTGGGAGTTTCCAGTACAGTAACCATACCAGGAAGTACTTAATTTATTAAGCTACTGCTTTTCTTAATCTCAGTGGAGATATTTACTGATAAACAGCTACCTATGCAGCATTTTCATGTCGTTCCTAAGTGAGCTTTTATCTCTCTCCCTTCACCACAAATCAGATTCTTCTGAGGAGTTCCCAGTACATTTTCCTATCCCATGTGTAATTACCTTAACAAGCTCCAGGTGTTTTTATTCTCAGAAGGGATACTCCCTGATATACAGCTGCATTCCCCCTTCGTAAGTGCAGGTCCTAAATGACTGTTTTTCTCTTTTCCCACACCACAATCCAGATTCTTTTGGGGAGTTACCAGTACAGTAACCATACCAGGAAGTACTTAATTTATTAAGCTACTGCGTTTCTTAATCTCAGTGGAGATATTTACTGATAAACAGCTACCTATGCAGCATTTTCATTTCGTTCCTAAATGAGCTTTTATCTCTCTCCACTCGCCACAAATGAGATTCTTCTGAGGATTTCCCAGTACATTATCCTTTCCCCTGTGTAATTACCTTCACAAGCTCCATCTGTTTTTATTCTCAGAAGGGATACTCCCTGATATACAGCTGCCTACCCCCTTCGCAAGTGCAGGTCCTAAATGAGCTTTTTTCTCTGTATCCTCACCACAATCCAGATTCTTTGGGGAGTTACCTGTACAGTAACCATACCAGGAAGTACTTAATTTATTAAGCTACTGCTTTTCTTAATCTCAGTGGAGATATTTACTGATAAACAGCTACCTACGCAGCATGTTCATGTCGTTCCTAAATGAGCTTTTATCTCTCTTCCCTCACCACAAATCAGATTCTTCTGAGGAGTTCCCAGTACATTATCCTTTCCCCTGTGTAATTACCTTAACAAGCTCCAGCTGTTTTTATTCTCAGAAGGTTTACTCCCTGATATACAGCTGCCTACCCCCTTCGTAAGTGCAGGTCTTAAATGAGCTTTTTTCTCTGTTCCCTCACCACAATCCAGTTTCTTTTGGGGAGCTACAAGTACAGTAACCATACCAGGAAGTACTTAATTTATTAAGCTACTGCTTTTCTTAATCTCAGTGGAGATATTTACTGATAAACAGCTACGTACGCAGCATGTTCATGTCGTTCCTAAATGAGCTTTTATCTCTCTCCACTCACCACAAATCAGATTCTTCTGAGGAGTTCCCAATACATTATCCTTTCCCCTGTGTAATTACCTTAACAAGCTCCAGCTGTTTTTATTCTCAGAAGGTTTATTGCCTGATATACTGCTGCCTACCCCCTTCGTAAGTGCAGGTCCTAAATGAGCTTTTTCTCTGTTCCCTCAGTACAATCCAGATTCTTTTGGGGAGTTACCAGTACAGTAATCATAACAGGAAGTACTTAATTTATTAAGCTACTGCTGTTCTTAATCTCAGTGGAGATATTTACTGATAAACAGCTACCTATGCAGCATTTTTCTGTCGTTCCTAAATGAGCTTTTATCTCTCTCCCCTCTCCACAAATCAGATTCTTCTGAGGAGTTCCAAGTACATTATCCTTTCCCCTGTGTAATTACCTTAACAAGCTCCAGCTGTTTTTATTCTCAGAAGGTTTACTCCCTGACATACAGCTGCCTACCCCCTTCATAAGTGCAGGTCCTAAAGGAGCTTTTTTCTCTGTTCGCGCACCACAATCCAGATTCTTTTGGGAGTTACCAGTACAGTAACCATACCAGGAAGTACTTAATTTATTAAGCTACTGCTTTTCTTAATCTCAGTGGAGATATTTGCTGATAAACAGCTATGTACAAAGCAGGTTCATGTCGTTCCTATATGAGCTTTTATCTCTCTCCCCTAACGACAAATCAGATTCTTCTGAGGAGTTCCCAGTACATTATCCTTTCCCCTGTGTAATTACCTTAACAAGCTAGAGCTGTTTTTATTCTCAGAAGGGATACTCCCTGATATACAGCTGCCTACCCCCTTCGTAAGTGCAGGGCCTAAATGAGCTTTTTTCTCTGTTCCCTCACCACAATCCAGATTCTTTTGGGGAGTTAGCAGTACAGTAACCATACCAGGAAGTACTTAATTTATTAAGCTTCTGCTTTTCTTAATCTCAGTGGAGATATTTACTGATAAACAGCTACCTATGCAGCATGTTCATGTCGTTCATAAATGAGCTCTTATCTCTCTCCCCTCACCACAAATCAGATTCTTCTTTGGAGTACCTAGTATATTATCATTTACCCTGTTTGATTACCTTAACAAGCTCCATCGGTTTTTATTCTCAGAAGGTATACTCCCTGATATATAGCTGCCTACCCCTTTCGTAAGTGCAGGTCCTAAATGAGCTTTTTTCTCTGTTCCCTCATCACAATCCAGATTCTTCTGGGAGTTACCTGTACAGTAACCATCCAAGGAATTGCTTAATTTATTAAGCTACGGCTTTTCTTAATCTCAGTGGAGATATTTCCTGATAAACAGCTACCTACGCAGCATGTTCATGTCGTTCCTAAATGAGCTTTTTTCTCTCTCCCCTCACCACAAATCAGATTCTTCTGAGGAGTTCCCAGTACATTATCCTTTCCCCTGTATAATTACCTTAACAAGCTCCAGCTGTTTTTATTCTCAGAAGGTTTACTCCCTGATATACAGCTGCCTACCCCCTTCGTAAGTGCAGGTCCGAAAGGAGCTTTTTTCTCTGTTCGCTCACCACAATCCAGATTCTTTTGGGGAGTTACCAGTACAGTAACCATACCAGGAAGTACTTAATTTATTAAGCTACTGCTTTTCTTAATCTCAGTGGAGATATTTGCTGATAAACAGCTATGTACAAAGCAGGTTCATGTCGTTCCTATATGAGTTTTTATCTCTCTCCCCTAACGACAAATCAGATTCCTCTGAGGAGTGCCCAGTACATTATCCTTTTCCCTGTGTAATTACCTTAACAAAATCCAGCTGTTTTTATTCTCAGAAGGGATACTCCCTGATATACAGCTGCCTACCCCCTTCGTAAGTGCAGGTCCTAAATGAGCTTTTTTCTCTGTTCCCTCACTACAATGCAGATTCTTTTGGGGAGTTACCAGTACAGTAACCATACCAGGAAGTACTTAATTAATTAAGCTACTGCTTTTCTTACTCTCAGTGGAGATATTTACTGATAAACAGCTACCTATGCAGCATGTTCATGTCGTTCCTAAATGAGCTTTTATCTCTCTCCCTCACCACAAATCAGATTCTTCTGAGGAGTTCCTAGTATATTATCATTTACCCTGTGTGATTACCTTAACGAGCTCCAGCGGTTTTTATTCTCAGAAGGGATACTCCCTGATATATAGCTGCCTACCCCCTTCGTAAGTGCAGGTCCTAAATGAGCTTTTTTCTCTATTCCCTCACCACAATCCAGATTCTATTGGGGAGTTACCTGTACAGTAACCATCCCAGGAATTGCTTAATTTATTAAGCTACTGCTATTCTTAATCTCAGTGGAGATATTTACTGATAAAGAGCTACCTACGCAGCATGTTCATGTTGTTCCTAAATGAGCTTTTATCTCTCTCCCCTCACCAAAAATCAGATTCAACTGAGGAGTTCCCAGTACATTATCCTTTCCCCTGTGTAATTACCTTAACAAACTCCAGCTGTTTTTATTCTCAGAAGGTTACTCCCTGATATAGAGCTGCCTACCCCCTTCGTAAGTGCAGGTCCTAAATGAGCTTTTTCTCTGTTCCCTCACCACAATCCAGATTTTAAGGGAGTTACCAGTACAGTAACGATACCAGGAAGTACTTAATTTATTAAGCTACTGCTTTTCTTAATCTCAGTGGAGATATTTACTGATAAACAGCTACCTACGCAGCATGTTCATGTCGTTCATAAATGAGCTTTTATCTCTCTCCCCTCACCACAAATCAGATTCTTCTGAGGAGTTCCAATACATTATCATTTCCCCTGTGCAATTACCTAACAAGCTCCAGCTGTTTTTATTCTCAGAAGGTTTACTCCCTGATATACAGCTGCCTACCCCCTTCGTAAGTGCAGGTCCTAAATGAGCTTTTTTCTCTGTTCCCTCACCACAATCCAGATTCTTTTGGGGAGTTACCAGTACAGTAACCATCCAGGAATTACTTAATTTATTAAGCTACTGCTTTTCTTAATCTCAGTGGAGATATTTCCTGATAAACAGCTACCTACGCAGCATGTTCATGTTGTTCCTAAATGAACTTTTTTCTCTCTCCCCTCACCACAAATCAGATTCTTCTGAGGAGTTCCCAGTACATTGTCCTTTCCCATGTGTAATTACCTTAACAAGCTCGAGCTGTTTTTATTCTCAGAAAGGATTCTCCCTGATATACTGTTGCCTACCCCCTTCGTAAGTCCAGGTCCTAAATGAGCTTTTTTATCTGTTCCCTCACCACTATCCAGATTCTTTGGGAAGCTACGAGTACAGTAACCAATCACGAAGTGCTTAATTTATTAAGCTACTGCTTTTCTTAATCTCAGTGTAGATATATACTGATAAACAGCTACCTACGCAGCATGTTCATGTCGTTCCTAAATGAACTTTTATCTCTCTCCCCTCACCACAAATCAGATTCTTCTGAGGAGTTCCCAGTACATTATCATTTCCCCTGTGTAATTACCATAACAAGCTGCAGCTGTTGTATGCTCAGAAGGGATACTCCATGATATACATATGCCTCCCCCCTTCGTAAGTGCATGTCCTATAAGAGCTTTTTTCTCTGTTCCCTCACCACAATCCAGTTTCTTTTGGAGAGTTACCAGTACAGTAACCATACAGGAAGTACTTAATTTATTAATCTACTGCTTTTCTTAATCTCAGAGGTGATATTTACTGATAAACAGCTACCTACGCAGCATGTTCATGTCGTTCCTAAATGAGCTTTTATCTCTCTCACCTCACCACAAATCAGATTCTTCTGAGGAGTTCCCAGTACATTATCCTTTCCCCTGTGTAATTACTTTAAGAAGCTCCAGCTGTTTTTATTCTCACAAGGTTTACTCCCTGATATACAGCTGCCTACCCCGTTCGTAAGTGCAGGTACTAAATGAAACTTTTTTCTCTGTTCCCTCACCACAGTCCAGGTTCTTTTGGGGAGTTACCAGTACAGTAACCATACCAGGAAGTACTTAATTTATTAAGCTACTGCTTTTCTTAATCTCAGTGGAGATATTTACTGATAAACAGCTACCTACACAGCATGTTCATGTCGTTCCTAAATTAGCTTTTTTCTCTGTTCCCTCACCACGATCCAGATTCTTTTGGGTAGTTACCAGTACAGTATCCATACCAGGAAGTATTTAATTTATTAAGCTACTGCTTTTCTTAATCTCAGTGGAGATATTTACTGATAAACAGCTACGTATGCAGCATGTTCATGTCGTTCCTAAATGAGCTTTTATCTCTCTCCCCTCACCACAAATCAGATTCTTCTGGGGAGTTCCCAGTACATTATCCTTTCCCTGTGTAATTACCTTAACAAGCTCCAGCTGTTTTTATTCTCAGAAGCGATACTCCCTGATATACAGTTGCCTACCCCCTTCGTAAGTGCAGGTCTTAAATGAGCTTTTTTCTCTGTTCCCTCACCAAAATCCAGATTCTTTTGGGGAGGTACCAGTACAGTAACCATACCAGGAAGTACTTAATTTATTAAGCTACTGCTTTTCTTAATCTCAGTGGAGATATTTACTGATAAACAGCTACCTACGCAGCATGTTCATGTCGTTCTTAATGAGCTTTTATCTCTCTCCCCTCATAACAAATCAGATTCTTCTGAGGAGTTCCCAGTACATTATCCTTTCCCGTGTGTAATTACCTTAACAAGCTCCAGCTGTTTTTATTCTCAGAAGGTTTACTCCCTGATATACAACTGCCTACCCCCTTCGTAAGTGCAGGTCTTAATGAGCTTTTTTCTCTGTTCCCTCACAAGAATCCTGATTGTTTTGGGGGTTACCAGTACAGTAACCATACCAGGAAATACTTAATTTATTAAGCTACTGCTTTTCTTAATCTCAGTGGAGATATTTACTGATAAACAGCTACCTACGCAGCATGTTCATGTCGTTCCTAAATGAGATTGTATCTCTCTCACCCTCACCACAAATCAGATTCTTCCAAGGAGTTCCCAGTACTTTATCCATTCCCCTGTGTAATTACCTTAACAAGCTCCAGCTTTTTTTATTCTCAGAAGGTTTACTCCCTGATATACAGCTGCCTACCCCCTTCGTAAGTGCAGGTCCTAAATGAGCATTTTTTCTCTGTTCCCTCACCACAATCCAGATTCTTTTGGGGAGTTACCAGTACAGTAACCATACCAAAAGTACTTAATTTATTCAGCTACTGCTTTTCTTAATGTCAGTGGAGATATTTAGTGATAAACAGCTACCTACGCAGCATGTTCATGTCGTTCCTAAATGAGCTTATATCTCTCTCCCTTCACCAGAAATCAGATTCTTCTGAGGAGTTCCCAGTACATTATCCTTTCCCTTGTGTAATTACCTTAAGAAGCTCCAGCTGTTTTTATTCTCTGACGGTTTACTCCCTGATATACAGCTGCCTACCCCCTTCGTAAGTGCAGGTCCTAAATGAGATTTTTTCTCTGTTCCCTCACCAAAATCCAGATTCTTTTGGGGAGTTACCAGTACAGTAACCATACCAGGAAGTACTTAATTTATTAAGCTACTGCTTTCTTAATCTCAGTGGAGATATTTACTGATAAAAAGCTACCTACACAGCATGTTCATGTCGTTCCTAAATTAGCTTTTTTCTCTGTTCCCTCACCACAATCCAGATTCTTTTGGGGAGTTACCAGTACAGTATCCATACCAGGAAGTACTTAATTTATTAAGCTACTGCTTTTCTTAATCTCAGTGGAGATATTTACTGATAAACAGCTACGTATGCAGCATGTTCATGTCGTTCCTAAATGAGCTTTTATCTCTCTCCCCTCACCACAAATCATATTCTTCTGGGGAGTTCCCAGTACATAATCCTTTCCCCTGTGTAATTACCTTAACAAGCTCCAGCTGTTTTTATTCTCAGAAGCGATACTCCCTCATATACAGTTGCCTACCCCCTTCGTATGTGCAGGTTCTAAATGAGCTTTTTTCTCTGTTCCCTCACCACAATCCAGATTCTTTTGGGGAGTTACCAGTACAGTAACCACACCAGGAAGTACTTAATTTATTAAGCTACTGCTTTTCTTAATCTCAGTGGAGATATTTACTGATAAACAGCTACCTACGCAGCATGTTCACGTCGTTCCTAAATGAGCTTTTATATCTATCCCCTCACCACGAATCAGATTCTTCTGAGGAGTTCCCAGTACATTATCCTTTCTCCTGTGTAATTACCTTAACAAGCTCCAGCTGTTTTTATTCTCAGAAGGTTTCCTCCCTGATAAACAGCTGCCTACCCCCTTCGTAAGTGCAGGTCCTAAAGGAGCATTTTTCTCTGTTCCCTCACCACAATCCAGATTCTTTTGGGGAGTTACCAGTACAGTAACCACACCAGGAAGTACTTAATTTATTAAGCTACTGCTTTTCTTAATCTCAGTGGAGATATTTCCTGATAAACAGCTACCTACGCAGCATGTTCATTTCGTTCCTAAATGAGCTTTTATCTCTCTCCCCTCACCACAAATCAGATTCTTCTGAAGAGTTCCCAGTACATTATCCTTCAAGCTCCAGCTGTTTTTATTCTCAGAAGGGATACTCCCTGATATACAGGTGCCTAACCCCTTTGTAAGTGCAGGTCTTAAATGAGCTTTTTTCTCTGTTCCCTCACCACAATCCAGATTCTTTTGGGGAGTTACCAGTACAGTAACCACACTAGGAAGAACTTAATTTATTAAGCTACTGCTTTTCTTAATCTCAGTGGAGATATTTGCTGATAAACAGCTACCTACGCAGTATGTTCATGTCGTTCCTAAATGAGCTTTTATCTCTCTCCCCTCACCACAAATCAGATTCTTCTGAGGAGTTCCCAGTACATTATCCTTTCCCCTGTGTAAATACCTTAACAAGATCCACCTGTTTTTATTCTCAGAAGGGATACTCCCTGATATACAGCTGCCTACCCCCTTCGTAAGTGCAGATCCTAAATGAGCTTTTTTCTCTATTCCCTCACCAAAATCCAGATTCTTTTGGGGAATTACTAGTACAGTAACCATACCAGGAAATACTTAATTTATTAATCTACTGCTTTTCTTAATCTCAGAGGAGATATTTACTGATAAACAGATACCTACGCATCATGTTCATGTCGTTCCTAAATGAGCTTTTATCTCTCTCCCCTCACCACAAATCGGATTCTTCTGAGGAGTTCCCAGTACATTATCCTTTCCCCTGTGTAATTACCTTAACAAACTCCAGCTGTTTTTATTTTCAGAAGTTCTACACCTTGATATACAGCTGCCTACCACTTGGTAAGTTCAGGTCCTAAATGAGCTTTTTTCTCTGTTCCCTCACCACAATCCAGATTCTTTTGGGAAGTTACCAGTACAGTAACCATACCAGGAAGTACTTAATTATTAAGCTACTGCTTTTCTTAATGTCAGTGGAGATATTTCCTGATAAACAGCTACCTATGCAGCATTTCATGTCGTTCCTAAATGAGATTTTAACTCTCTCCCCTCAACACCAATCAGATTCTTCTGAGAGGTCCCAGTACATTATCCTTTAACCTGTGTAATTACCTTAACAAGGTCCAGCTGTTTTTATTCTCAGAAGGGATACTCCCTGATATACAGCTGCCTACCCCCTTTGTAAGTGCAGGTCCTTAATGAGCTTTTTCTCTGTTCCCTCACCACAATCCAGATTCTTTTGGGGAGTTACCAGTACAGTAACCATACCAGGAAGTACTTAATTTTTTAAGCTACTGCTTTTCTTAATCTCAGTGGAGATATTTACTGATAATCAGCTACCTATGCAGCATGTTCATGTCGTTCCTAAATGAGCTTTTATCTCTCTCCCCTCACGACAAATCAGATTCTTCTGAGGAGTACCTAGTATATTATCATTTACCCTGTGTTATTACCTTAAAAAGCTCCAGCGGTTTTTATTCTCAGAAGGGATACTCCCTGATATATAGCTGCCTACCCCCTTCGTAAGTGCAGGTCCTAAATGAGCTTTTTTCTCTGTTCCCTCACCACAATCCAGATTCTTCTGGGGAGTACCTGTACAGTAACCATACCAGGAATTGCTTAATTTATTAAGCTACTGCTTTTCTTAATCTCAGTGGAGATATTTCCTGATAAACCGCTACCTACGCAGCATGTTCATGTCGTTCCTAAATGAGCTTTAATCTCTCTCCCCTCACCACAAATCAGATTCTTCTGAGGAGTTCCTAGTACATTATCCTTTCCCCTGTATAATTACCTTAACAAGCTCCAGCTGTTTTTATTCTCAGAAGGTTTACTCCCTGATATACAGCTGCCTACCCCCTTCGTAAGTGCAGGTCCTAAAGGAGCTTTTTTCTCTGTTCGCTCACCACAATCCAGATTCTTTTGGGGAGTTACCAGTACAGTAACCATACCAGGAAGTACTTAATTTATTAAGCTACTGCTTTTCTTAATGTCAGTGGAGATATTTGCTGATAAACAGCTATGTACAAAGCAGGTTCATGTCGTTCCTATATGAGCTTTTATCTCTCTCCCCTAACGACAATTCAGATTCTTCTGAGTAGTGCTCAGTACATTATCCTTTCTCCTGTGTAATTACCTTAACAAAATCCAGCTGTTTTTATTCTCAGAAGGGATACTCCCTGATATACAGCTGCCTACCCTCTTCGTAAGTGCAGGTCCTAAATGAGCTTTTTTCTCTGTTCCCTCACCACAATCCAGATTCTTTTGGGGAGTTTCCAGTACAGTAACCATACCAGGAAGTACTTAATTTATTAAGCTACTGCTTTTCTTAATCTCAGTGGAGATATTTACTGATAAACAGCTACCTATGCAGCATTTTCATGTCGTTCCTAAGTGAGCTTTTATCTCTCTCCCTTCACCACAAATCAGATTCTTCTGAGGAGTTCCCAGTACATTTTCCTATCCCATGTGTAATTACCTTAACAAGCTCCAGCTGTTTTTATTCTCAGAAGGGATACTCCCTGATATACAGCTGCATTCCCCCTTCGTAAGTGCAGGTCCTAAATGACTGTTTTTCTCTTTTCCCACACCACAATCCAGATTCTTTTGGGGAGTTACCAGTACAGTAACCATACCAGGAAGTACTTAATTTATTAAGCTACTGCGTTTCTTAATCTCAGTGGAGATATTTACTGATAAACAGCTACCTATGCAGCATTTTCATTTCGTTCCTAAATGAGCTTTTATCTCTCTCCACTCGCCACAAATGAGATTCTTCTGAGGATTTCCCAGTTACATTATCCTTTCCCCTGTGTAATTACCTTCACAAGCTCCATCTGTTTTTATTCTCAGAAGGGATACTCCCTGATATACAGCTGCCTACCCCCTTCGCAAGTGCAGGTCCTAAATGAGCTTTTTTCTCTGTTCCCTCACCACAATCCAGATTCTTTTGGGGAGTTACCTGTACAGTAACCATACCAGGAAGTACTTAATTTATTAAGCTACTGCTTTTCTTAATCTCAGTGGAGATATTTACTGATAAACAGCTACCTACGCAGCATGTTCATGTCGTTCCTAAATGAGCTTTTATCTCTCTTCCCTCACCACAAATCAGATTCTTCTGAGGAGTTCCCAGTACATTATCCTTTCCCCTGTGTAATTACCTTAACAAGCTCCAGCTGTTTTTATTCTCAGAAGGTTTACTCCTGATATACAGCTGCCTACCCCCTTCGTAAGTGCAGGTCTTAAATGAGCTTTTTTCTCTGTTCCCTCACCACAATCCAGTTTCTTTTGGGGAGCTACAAGTACAGTAACCATACCAGGAAGTACTTAATTTATTAAGCTACTGCTTTTCTTAATCTCAGTGGAGATATTTACTGATAAACAGCTACGTACGCAGCATGTTCATGTCGTTCCTAAATGAGCTTTTATCTCTCTCCACTCACCACAAATCAGATTCTTCTGAGGAGTTCCCAATACATTATCCTTTCCCCTGTGTAATTACCTTAACAAGCTCCAGCTGTTTTTATTCTCAGAAGGTTTATTGCCTGATATACTGCTGCCTACCCCCTTGTAAGTGCAGGTCCTAAATGAGCTTTTTCTCTGTTCCCTCAGTACAATCCAGATTCTTTTGGGGAGTTACCAGTACAGTAATCATAACAGGAAGTACTTAATTTATTAAGCTACTGCTGTTCTTAATCTCAGTGGAGATATTTACTGATAAACAGCTACCTATGCAGCATTTTTCTGTCGTTCCTAAATGAGCTTTTATCTCTCTCCCCTCTCCACAAATCAGATTCTTCTGAGGAGTTCCAAGTACATTATCCTTTCCCCTGTGTAATTACCTTAACAAGCTCCAGCTGTTTTTATTCTCAGAAGGTTTACTCCCTGACATACAGCTGCCTACCCCCTTCATAAGTGCAGGTCCTAAAGGAGCTTTTTTCTCTGTTCGCGCACCACAATCCAGATTCTTTTGGGGGAGTTACCAGTACAGTAACCATACCAGGAAGTACTTAATTTATTAAGCTACTGCTTTTCTTAATCTCAGTGGAGATATTTGCTGATAAACAGCTATGTACAAAGCAGGTTCATGTCGTTCCTATATGAGCTTTTATCTCTCTCCCCTAACGACAAATCAGATTCTTCTGAGGAGTTCCCAGTACATTATCCTTTCCCCTGTGTAATTACCTTAACAAGCTAGAGCTGTTTTTATTCTCAGAAGGGATACTCCCTGATATACAGCTGCCTACCCCCTTCGTAAGTGCAGGGCCTAAATGAGCTTTTTTCTCTGTTCCCTCACCACAATCCAGATTCTTTTGGGGAGTTAGCAGTACAGTAACCATACCAGGAAGTACTTAATTTATTAAGCTTCTGCTTTTCTTAATCTCAGTGGAGATATTTACTGATAAACAGCTACCTATGCAGCATGTTCATGTCGTTCATAAATGAGCTCTTATCTCTCTCCCCTCACCACAAATCAGATTCTTCTTTGGAGTACCTAGTATATTATCATTTACCCTGTTTGATTACCTTAACAAGCTCCATCGGTTTTTATTCTCAGAAGGTTACTCCCTGATATATAGCTGCCTACCCCCTTCGTAAGTGCAGGTCCTAAATGAGCTTTTTTCTCTGTTCCCTCATCACAATCCAGATTCTTCTGGGGAGTTACCTGTACAGTAACCATCCAAGGAATTGCTTAATTTATTAAGCTACGGCTTTTCTTAATCTCAGTGGAGATATTTCCTGATAAACAGCTACCTACGCAGCATGTTCATGTCGTTCCTAAATGAGCTTTTTTCTCTCTCCCCTCACCACAAATCAGATTCTTCTGAGGAGTTCCCAGTACATATCCTTTCCCCTGTATAATTACCTTAACAAGCTCCAGCTGTTTTTATTCTCAGAAGGTTTACTCCCTGATATACAGCTGCCTACCCCCTTCGTAAGTGCAGGTCCGAAAGGAGCTTTTTTCTCTGTTCGCTCACCACAATCCAGATTCTTTTGGGGAGTTACCAGTACAGTAACCATACCAGGAAGTACTTAATTTATTAAGCTACTGCTTTTCTTAATCTCAGTGGAGATATTTGCTGATAAACAGCTATGTACAAAGCAGGTTCATGTCGTTCCTATATGAGTTTTTATCTCTCTCCCCTAACGACAAATCAGATTCCTCTGAGGAGTGCCCAGTACATTATCCTTTTCCCTGTGTAATTACCTTAACAAAATCCAGCTGTTTTTATTCTCAGAAGGATACTCCCTGATATACAGCTGCCTACCCCCTTCGTAAGTGCAGGTCCTAAATGAGCTTTTTTCTCTGTTCCCTCACTACAATGCAGATTCTTTTGGGGAGTTACCAGTACAGTAACCATACCAGGAAGTACTTAATTAATTAAGCTACTGCTTTTCTTACTCTCAGTGGAGATATTTACTGATAAACAGCTACCTATGCAGCATGTTCATGTCGTTCCTAAATGAGCTTTTATCTCTCTCCCCTCACCACAAATCAGATTCTTCTGAGGAGTTCCTAGTATATTATCATTTACCCTGTGTGATTACCTAACGAGCTCCAGCGGTTTTTATTCTCAGAAGGGATACTCCCTGATATATAGCTGCCTACCCCCTTCGTAAGTGCAGGTCCTAAATGAGCTTTTTTCTCTGTTCCCTCACCACAATCCAGATTCTATTGGGAGTTACCTGTACAGTAACCATCCCAGGAATTGCTTAATTTATTAAGCTACTGCTATTCTTAATCTCAGTGGAGATATTTACTGATAAAGAGCTACCTACGCAGCATGTTCATGTTGTTCCTAAAATGAGCTTTTATCTCTCTCCCCTCACCAAAAATCAGATTCAACTGAGGAGTTCCCAGTACATTATCCTTTCCCCTGTGTAATTACCTTAACAAACTCCAGCTGTTTTTATTCTCAGAAGGTTACTCCCTGATATAGAGCTGCCTACCCCCTTCGTAAGTGCAGGTCCTAAATGAGCTTTTTTCTCTGTTCCCTCACCACAATCCAGATTTTAAGGGGAGTTTACCAGTACAGTAACGATACCAGGAAGTACTTAATTTATTAAGCTACTGCTTTTCTTAATCTCAGTGGAGATATTTACTGATAAACAGCTACCTACGCAGCATGTTCATGTCGTTCATAAATGAGCTTTTATCTCTCTCCCTCACCACAAATCAGATTCTTCTGAGGAGTTCCCAATACATTATCATTTCCCCTGTGCAATTACCTTAACAAGCTCCAGCTGTTTTTATTCTCAGAAGGTTTACTCCCTGATATACAGCTGCCTACCCCCTTCGTAAGTGCAGGTCTTAAATGAGCTTTTTTCTCTGTTCCCTCACCACAATCCAGATTCTTTTTGGGAGTTACCAGTACAGTAACCATCCCAGGAATTACTTAATTTATTAAGCTACTGCTTTTCTTAATCTCAGTGGAGATATTTCCTGATAAACAGCTACCTACGCAGCATGTTCATGTTGTTCCTAAATGAACTTTTTTCTCTCTCCCTCACCACAAATCAGATTCTTCTGAGGAGTTCCCAGTACATTGTCCTTTCCCATGTGTAATTACCTTAACAAGCTCGAGCTGTTTTATTCTCAGAAAGGATTCTCCCTGATATACTGCTGCCTACCCCCTTCGTAAGTGCAGGTCCTAAATGAGCTTTTTTTATCTGTTCCCTCACCACTATCCAGATTCTTTTGGGAAGCTACGAGTACAGTAACCAATCACGAAGTGCTTAATTTATTAAGCTACTGCTTTTCTTAATCTCAGTGGAGATATATACTGATTAACAGCTACCTACGCAGCATGTTCATGTCGTTCCTAAATGAACTTTTATCTCTCTCCCCTCACCACAAATCAGATTCTTCTGAGGAGTTCCCAGTACATTATCATTTCCCCTGTGTAATTACCATAACAAGTTGCAGCTGTTTTATGCTCAGAAGGGATACTCCATGATATACACATGCCTCCCCCCTTCGTAAGTGCATGTCCTATAAGAGCTTTTTTCTCTGTTCCCTCACCACAATCCAGTTTCTTTTGGAGAGTTACCAGTACAGTAAACATACCTGGAAGTACTTAATTTATAAAGCTACTACTTTTCTTAATCTCAGTGGCGATATTTACTGCTAAACACCTACGTACCCAGTATGTTCATGTCCTTCTTAAATGAGCTTGTATCTCTCTCCCCTCACCACAAATCAGATTCTCTGAGGAGTTCCCAGTACATTATCCTTTCCCCTGTGTAATTACCTTAAGAAGCTCCAGCTGTTTTTATTCTCAGAAGGGATACTCCCTGATATACAGCTGCCTACCCCCTTCGTAAGTGCAGGTCGTAAATGAGCTTTTTAATCTGTTCCCTCACCACAATCCAGATTCTTTTGGGAGCTACCAGTACAGTAACCATACCAGGAAGTACTTAATTTATTAAGCTACTGCTTTTCTTAATCTCAGTGGAGATATTTACTGATAAACAGCTACCTACGCAGCATGTTCATGTCAATCTAAATGAGCTTTTATCTCTCTCCCCTCACCACAAATCAGATTCTTCTGAGGAGTTCCCAGTACATTATCCTTTCCCCTGTGTAATTACCTTAACAAGCTCCAACTGTTTTTATTATCAGAAGGGATACTCCCTGATATACTGCTGCCTACCCCCTTCGTAAGTGCATGTCCTATATGAGCTTTTTTCTCTGTTCCCTCACCACAATCCATATTCTTTTGGGGAGCTACCAGTACAGTAACCATACCAGGAAGTACTTAATTTATTAAGCTAACTGCTTTTCTTAATGTCAGTGGAGATATTTACTGATAAACAGCTACCTATGCAGCATGTTCATGTCGTTCCTACATGAGCTTTTATCTCTCTCCCCTCTCCACAAATCAGATTCTTCTGAGGAGTTTGCAGTACATTATCCTTTCCCCTGTGTAATTACCTTAACAAGCTCCAGCTGTTTTTATTCTCAGAAGGTTTACTCCCTGATATACAGCTGCCTACCCCTTCGTAAGTGCAGGTCCTAAATCAGCCTTTTTCTCTGTTCCCTCACCACAATCCAGATTCTTTTGGGGAGTTACCAGTACAGTAACCATACCATGAAGTACTTTTTTTTTTCTCAAATTTTTATTATCAAACTGACGTACAGAGAGGTTACAGTATCATACGTTGGGCATTGGATACATTTCTTGTACTGTTTGTTGTCTTGTCCCTCATGCTCCCCTCCCTCCCCCCCTTTTCCTCCTTCCCCATGGTGTTCAGTTCACTTACACCAAACAGTTTTGCAAGTATTGCTTTTGTAGTTATTTCTCTTTTTTTACCCTGTGTCTCTCGAATTTGGTATTCCCTTTTGAATTTCCTACTTCCAATACCAGTAAACACGGTTTCCAATATACTCAGATAAGATTACAGAGATAGTGTGGGTACAAACATAGGAAGGTGATACAAAACATTATCTATAATAGAAACTACACATACACATAGGACGTTGAAAGTGGTTACAACTGTGATATATCACTTGTTTCCGTAACATGGAGTTCATTTCAATTAGCATCATCTTATGTGTTTCTAAGGGTATAGCTATTGGGCCTTGTGATGCTCTGCTATGGCTTGCCTAAACCTGTACCAATTATTCACAATAAGGGAGGCCATAGAGTCCATGTTTCTTTGGGTCTGGCTCACTTCACTTAGTATAACTTTTTCCAAGGCCTTCCATTTCCTTACAAATGGAACAATGTCATTCTTTCTGATAGAGGTATAAAATTCCATTGTGTAAATGTACCACATTTTCCTGATCCATTCATCTATGGAGGGGCATCTGGGTTGGTTCCAGCTTCTCGCTATGACAAATTGTGCTGTGATGAACATTGTTGTGCTGGTGGCATTACTGTGATTTGTTTGTGGGCTTTTGGATAGATACCCAACAGTGGGGCTGCTGGGTCATAGGGGAGTTCTATATGAGCCTTCTGAGGAATCTCCATACTGCTTGCCAGAGTGGCTGAACCAGTTTACATTCTCACCAACAATGAAGTAGGGTTCCCTTTTGGCCACATCCCCTCCAACAATTGTTATTATTAGTTTTCTTGATATATGACATTCTTGCTGGGGTGAGATGGAATCTCAATGTTGTTTTGATTTGCATTTCCTTTATGGCCAGGTGATGTAGAGCATTTTTTCATATGTCTATTGGCCATTCTCATTTCCTCATCAGAGAAGTTTCTTTGTAAGTCTTTAGCCCACTTGATGAGGGGGCTATTGGTTCTTTGCAATTTTGTTTTGGAAGAAGGTAATTTTTTTAGTTCTGCATATATTTTAGAGATGAGGCCTTTGTCTGTTGAATGTCCGGTAAAGATCTTCACCCAGTCTGTGGGCTTTCTGTTTATCTTGAGAGCTATGTCCTTTGCCGTGCAGAAGCTCTGGAGTATGATGCAGTCCCATTTGTCCAACCTTTCTTTGATTTGTAGCCTTTCAGGGTCTTTGTTAAGGAAGTTCTGTCCTTCTAAGGAAGTTCTGTCCTTCTGAGGAGTTCCCAGTACATTATCCTTTCCCCTGTGTAATTACCTTAACAAGCTCCAGCTGTTTTTATTCTCAGAAGGGATACTCTCTGATATACAGCTGCCTACCCCCTTCGTAAGTGAAGGGCCTAAATGAGCTTTTTTCTCTGTTCCCTCACCACAATACAGATTCTTTTGGGAAGTTACCAGTACTGTAAACATACCAGGAAGTACTTAATTTATTAAGCTACTGCTTTTCTTACTCTCATGGAGATATTTACTGATAAACAGCTACCTATGCAGCATGTTCATGTCGTTCCTAAATGAGCTTTTATCTCTCTCCCCTCACCACAAATCAGATTCTTCTGAGGAGTTCCTAGTATATTATCATTTACCCTGTGTGATTACCTTAACGAGCTCCAGCGGTTTTATTCTCAGAAGGGATACTCCCTGATATATAGCTGCCTACCCCCTTCGTAAGTGCAGGTCCCTAAATGAGCTTTTTTCTCTGTTCCCTCACCACAATCCAGATTCTATTGGGGAGTTACCTGTACAGTAACCATCCCAGAATTGCTTAATTTATTAAGCTACTGCTATTCTTAATCTCAGTGGAGATATTTACTGATAAAGAGCTACCTACGCAGCATGTTCATGTTGTTCCTAAATGAGCTTTTATCTCTCTCCCCTCACCAAAAATCAGATTCAACTGAGGAGTTCCCAGTACATTATCCTTTCCCCTGTGTAATTACCTTAACAAACTCCAGCTGTTTTTATTCTCAGAAGTTTACTCCCTGATATAGAGCTGCCTACCCCCTTCGTAAGTGCAGGTCCTAAATGAGCTTTTTTCTCTGTTCCCTCACCACAATCCAGATTTTAAGGGGAGTTACCAGTACAGTAACGATACCAGGAAGTACTTAATTTATTAAGCTACTGCTTTTCTTAATCTCAGTGGAGATATTTACTGATAAACAGCTACCTACGCAGCATGTTCATGTCGTTCATAAATGAGCTTTTATCTCTCTCCCCTCACCACAAATCAGATTCTTCTGAGGAGTTCCCAATACATTATCATTTCCCCTGTGCAATTACCTTAACAAGCTCCAGCTGTTTTTATTCTCAGAAGGGATACTCCCTGATATACAGCTGCCTACCCCCTTCGCAAGTGCAGGTCCTAAATGAGCTTTTTTCTCTGTTCCCTCACCACAATCCAGATTCTTTTGGGGAGTTACCAGTACAGTAACCGTACCAGGAAGTACTTAATTTATTAAGCTACTGCTTTTCTTAATCTCAGTGGAGATATTTACTGATAAACAGCTACCTACGCAGCATGTTCATGTCGTCCTAATGAGCTTTTATCTCTTTCCCCTCACCACAAATCAGATTCTTCTGAGGAGTTCCTAGTACATTATCATTTACCCTGTGTGATTACCTTAACAAGCTCCAGCAGTTTTTATTCTCAGAAGGGATACTCCCTGATATATAGCTGCCTACCCCCTTCGTAAGTGCAGGTCCTAAATGAGCTTTTTTCTCTGTTCCCTCACCACAATCCAGATTCTTAAGGGGAGTTACCTGTACAGAAACCATACCAGGAAGTACTTAATTTATTAAGCTACTGCTTTTCTTAATCTCAGTGGAGATATTTACTGATAAACAGCTACATACGCAGCATGTTCATGTTGTTCCTAAATGAGCTTTTATCTCTCTCCGCTCACCACAAATCTGATTCTTCTGAGGAGTTCCCAGTACATTATCCTTTCCCCTGTATAATTACCTTAACAAGCTCCAGCTGTTTTTATTCTCAGAAGGTTTACTCTCTGATATACAGCTGCCTACCCCCTTCATAAGTGCAGGTCCTAAATGAGCTATTTTCTCTGTTCCCTCACCACAATCCAGATTCTTTTGGGGAGTTACCAGTACAGTAACCATACCAGGAAGTACTTAATTTATGAAGCTACTGCTTTTCTTAATCTCAGTGGAGATATTTACTGATCAACAGCTACCTATGCAGCATTTTCAGGTCGTTCATAAATGAGCTTTTATCTCTCTCCCCTCACCACAAATCAGATTCTTCTGAGGAGTTCCCAGTACATGATCATTTCCCCTGTGTAATTACCTTAACAAGCTCCAGCTGTTTTTATTCTCAGAAGGGATACTCCCTGATATACAGCTTATTAACCCTTTCGTAAGTGCAGGTCCTAAATGAGCTTTTTTCTCTGTTCCCTCACCACAATCCAGATTCTTTTGGGGAGTAACCAGTACAGTAACCATCCCAGGAATTACTTAATTTATTAAGCTACTGCTCTTCTTAATCTCAGTGGAGATATTTACTGATAAACAGCTACCTACGCAGGTCCTAAATGAGCTTTTTTCACTTTTCCCTCACTGTGGGGACTGCTTTCTCTGCTCCAGCTCAAATGCTTATTCCTTTCTCTCTTATTACCCTCGTATCATCCTCTCCCCCAACCCTCGGCCTGCAGGTCTGTCAGGGTGAGACGTAGGGGCGTCCGTCCTGGCGTGCGCGCGACCCGCGTGGCAATGTGACCCTTATCCTACCCTGGGAGCTACGGACATAGACCACGGGTCAGCTTCTGAGAGCGAACTAACTTTATTGAGAGAGGGACAAGGGGAGATGATCCGGGAAGGAGGTTGGCCAGGATTCCCATAGGCCATGAGCTGTCAGGTGACCTCCAAGGGGCTGGTCACTTGACCTCCAAGGGGCTACGTCACTCTGAGCGCGCCAAACCAGGGCGGGGCTGGTAGGCGCCAGGCTGGCTGCCAGCTAAGTCGGGGGTCTCTTTGCCCGACCGGTTTCTCCGGATTCCAATGTAGAGAGGATGGAAAGGCCGCATTCCCCAGCTGGGGGAGGTGCCTCAGGCCCCTTCCATCTAGGGGGGAAGAGGGACCTCCAACATCTACCTCTTTTATATTTTTTTTTCGAACAGCAGGAGGCGCCCTACTCGAGAGCACGCCATGTCTTAGGTTGCCCCCCCCCCCCAAGGGGAGTCTTACCTGTCTCGGGCTAACGCCCTAGCTCTTCAGGCTGACCTTCCTGCCGGGCTGGCGGGCCCGATGAGAGGCCTTGGGGAGAGTAGGAATTGGCATTCGAAAGAAAGCCTGATAATTTTTCCGGTGCCGGCGGACCTTACTGAGCAGCAGGTCCTAGGGTTTGAGTGATGAGCCTCTTGGGGTTCTTATATGGCTAAAAGGCCAAAGGCCACTTGGTACCTAGACAGCTCTGGTCCATCGCTAACAACAAGAGACCCAATGTAAACATAAGGTAAATGGGAGCATAAAGCAGACATGAGCATAAGCAATCGTAATACAAGGCAAATGCAAACATGAGCAACTGTAACACATGAGCAATTGTAACACATGAGTGATTACAACAAGGCACAAGGCAATGGAGGGTCTCTTATCGGGGTCAGTCCACGGAAAACAGGAATTCTGGTCCAGTCTGGTGTCGCTCGAGGTAGCCACAGGTGGCTCTTCTTCCCCCGCTGGTGAGGTAGAGGGGCAGGTTCAGGTCCTGGTGATGTGGCAGCCAGGATGCTGGTAACTTAACAACTGAGGTTAGTAAACACTTCACAGTAAACATTGAAGCAAGGTGCCAATACCTTACTTATTATAAACATTTATAATAAAACATTAAAGTGTCCAAGTCCTTTAGCTCCTATTTCCCTCCAATGGGGACCCCTGAGATAAGCAGCAAAGGGGGGAGCGAAAGAGAGGGACAACCGTGCAAAATTTCCCTTTGGTCCTTGTGCAAGGCTGTGGGCCACGCTGCCACAGCAAACGTTACTCCAAAGGTCGTCAGGCAGGGTCCAGGAAGAAACAGGGCCGACAATGGGTCCAGGTCCATCGCTGGTGCAGGCAGGCTTTCCCGTTTCTCCTTAGAAAATTCCACCTCGGTCTTTGCTTTCCTGAGAGGAAACAAGGGGAGACATCCCTCAAGGGCAGGTGCCCTTGGGTGGTCATTCTGTTGGACAATATTTTACATCTCTAGCTGGTATCCAGATTGGATTCGGTTCCCCAGTAGGGAAGACGCAGGCGAATCCCCTTCCTGCGCTGATAATTGGGTCGGGCCCACGCCACGCCCCTGTCAGAGAATCCTTCCACTGGGCCTCCACTTTTAAGTAGGGTGTTTGGCTTGACCAGTGTCTCTGGAAAGCCGACAGAGGTTGGTCCTTAGAGAAATTTAAAATATTCAATGTAAACAACGCTGTCCTCAGCTGGTCCTGGGGGCTTCCCCCCCTTTTTGTTTTAATAATTGATCCTTCAGGGTCCTATTATGCCTCTCAATTATGGCTTGACCCTTTGGGTTATAAGGTATTCCAGTGGTATGTTTAATATTCCACATTTGAAAAAATGCCTGTAAAGGCTTACTGGTGAAACAAGGTCCATTATCTGTTTTAACCTGTAAAGGCAGTCCTAGGATAGCAAAACATTGTAAGAAGTGGCTTTCAGCATGCCGTGCTCTTTCACCGGTATGCAGAGAGGCCCAACATGCACCGGAGCAGGTGTCAATGGACATAAATATATATTTTAGCCTTCCAAAGGGGGCGTAATGGGTCACATCAGTCTGCCAAATTAAGTTGGGTCTTAAACCTCTTGAATTCACACCTGGAGATTGTAAGGGAGGGACTTGCACGAAAGGCATACATGATTTGCAAGTCCTTATAATCTTTTTTAAGTCTTTTATAGGAATTGAAGGAAATCTCTGATGTAACCCTCTCCAATTTAAGTGAGTACGCTCATGAAGCCCTTTGGCCATTTGGAGGTTTGAGGTTGTACAATGGCCAGAGCTATGATGGTTCCATTAGTGGCCAGCTGGTCAGCCATACGATTACCTTGTGCCAGGTCCCCAGGCAGTCCTTGGTGTCCACGAAGGTGCTGTAAAAAAATAGGCTCACTCCGCTCTTTTAACAGAGACCTGACTTGGATCATCAGAGGAGTGATTGGGTTTCCATCCAACTTGATATGTGAACACACTAGGTTGGGTAGCAAATTAACCACATATAGACTATCAGAGAACAAGTTCATTGGCTGTTTAACATGGGTCAGTGCCAAGGCGACTGCATACAACTCTTTAAATTGTGCAGAGCCAGTGACGGCTTCAAAGTAATGGGTGTTATCTTTCCCACCGGCAGGGGGCGAGGCGGAGCGCACCACTACGGCAGAGCCGGCTCGCCCACCATCTGTAAAGACATTGGCAGCCTTGACAAGAGGCTTGTAGAGAAAAGCACAGGGGGTGTCCATTGTAGCCTGGAAAATGAGGTCACCCATTTTGAAGTGCCATAGTGGCAATCTATCTTACCCATAAAGCCCTCCAGGGCACTAGACACACGTGAATTATTTCTCCTGACCCATTCAAAATCTGACAACCGGTAGGGAATAGTTAGCACGTCAGGATCTCTTCCATAATGTCTCAGGGAAGTATCCCTGCCCTTAATTACCAAGTCAGCTAGCTGGTCTAACTGGGAATAAACTCTGGGAGCTCCTCCCACTGATGCGTGCACCCACTGAAGGGGCTCGCCTGATTGCGTAATTGCAGCTGAAGAAAGTTCGGATCCGGGGAGGATCCAAAGGCAAAGTGGGCACTTAGGCTTGTAGCGTGCCAGCTGTGCCTTATTTAAGGCCAATTGGATTTTCTGGAAGGCTGTTTTGGAGTGATGGAGTTATTGTAATAACATCAGTGGGCGCTTTGCCCTTCAAAGAGTCATGGAGCGGTAACAGCTCCTCTGTAGGCAGTTGAAGCCAGGATCTTAGCCAATTAATTTCACCTAACAGTCTTTGCATCTCCACCAGAGTATAAGTTGCCTGGAAGGATAACTGGGGCTTGAGTGGGCATACAGAGTCTAGTTTAAGCTCTGCCCCCAAGATCTTGAAGGGGTATACTTTCTGAACCTTGTCACTGGCTATACGCAGCCCTCCTCTTTGAAGGAGTGTTTGGGCCTTGCTATAGGCCAAATCTAGCACATGGGCATCTGCTGATCCAATAATAATGTTGTCCAATTAAATTGCATATGGTCTGATCTGCTCCTGTATTAATTAAGAATCGGAACTTTTTTCCAAATATCATGATTACTGTCTCTGGCAATAGGGACTGCCCAGCAAGGGGCTTTAGGCTGTTATTGCCTTGGTTGGTGGGAAATCTGAGAGTCAGGCTGTAAAGTAGATGTTTTGTCCAGGACGCGTTCGGCCTGCCTCTCTCAAAAACCATCCTCCTGCACTCATGAAAATCTGTAGCTTCAAGGCCTCTGAATATAAAAGTGGCCAGGCCAGTTTTTTTTTTTTTGCCCGCGGGGCGCCGCCAGCGCCACAGAAAAGCGGCTCAGGGTTGCCGAAATCTGCATATGTATAGAGTCAAGCTGAGCCCTCACATGGGGGAGGGCTAGCAAGCCTGCGGCTGCTCTGTTCATCTCCTGCCAGCCGCGGCTTTGGATTCCTGGGTACCGAACGAGCTTTCGTCCCAGGGCTTCTCGCGGAGTAGGGCATTGGGGCCCCCTCCAGATCAAAATTCCCTCTGGATACCTTTTCCTGAATCCAGGGACTCCCCGCCCGGGTCCCAAGAGAGGCAAGCCTTGAGAGTCTTAATGGCTCGCAGTGGGAGTTTTCCCCATGGTGCTGTTTGTAATTCCCGCTCTAGTCGGTCCCAAGTTTCCCACGAGTGTGGGTTGGCTCCAGTTAGCCACGGGACCCTGTGGGTCAATTCCTCCCAAATTTGCATAGCGCAGGGCTCTGAGATATTAATCCCCGCGTTTTGGAGGGTGAACTTTAGGATCTTAAGGGGCGAATTGTTTCGCCGACTCTGGACTTGTCCCATCCTCTTACCTGGGGTGGGAGGATCGCGCGTCTCAGGATTTCCAACCTGTTTCTGTCAGGGCCGGTCGGGAGCCGGGCTTCCTCGCGTGGATTCGTGCAAACCACGTGGGCGCCACTGTGTGGGGACTGCTTTCTCTGCTCCGGCTCAAATGCTTATTCCTTTCTCTCTTATTACCCTCGTATCGTCCTCTCTCCCAACCCTCGGCCTGCAGGTCTGTCAGGGTGAGACGTAGGGGCGTCTCCGTCCTGGCGTGCGCGCGACCCGCGTGGCAATGTGACCATTATCCTACCCTGGGAGCTACGGACATAGACCACGGGTCAGCTTCTGAGAGCGAACTAACTTTATTGAGAGAGGGACAAGGGGAGATGATCCGGGGAAGGAGGTTGGCCAGGATTCCCATAGGCCATGAGCTGTCAGGTGACCTCCAAGGGGCTGGTCACTTGACCTCCAAGGGGCTACGTCACTCTGAGCGCGCCAAACCAGGGCGGGGCTGGTAGGCGCCAGGCTGGCTGCCAGCTAAGTCGGGGGTCTCTTTGCCCGACCGGATTCTCCAGATTCCAATGTAGAAGGATGGAAAGGCCGCATTCCCCAGCTGGGGAGGTGCCTCAGGCCCCTTCCATCTAGGGGGGAAGATGGACCCCAACACCGCACCACAATCCAGATTCTTTTGGGAGTTACCAGTACAGTAACCATACCAGGAAGTACTTAATTTATTAAGCTACTACTTTTCTTAATCTCAGTGGAGATATTTACTAATAAACAGCTACCTACGCAGCATGTTCATGTCGTTCCTAAATGAGCTTTTATCTCTCTCCCCTCACCACAAATCAGATTCTTCTGAGGAGTTCCCAGTACATTATCGTTTCCCCTGTGTAATTACCTTAACAAGCTCCAGCTGTTTTTATTCTCAGAAGGTTTACTCCCTGATATACAGCTGCCTACCCCCTCCGTAAGTGCAGGTCCTAAATGAGCTTTTTTCTCTGTTCCCTCACCACAATCCAGATTCTTTTGGTGAGTTACCAGTACAGTAACCATACCAGGAAGTACTTAATTTATTAAGCTACTGCTTATCTTAATCTCAGTGGAGATATTTACTGATAAAACTGCTACCTACGCAGCATGTTCATGTCGTTCCTAAATGAGCTTTTGTCTCTCTCCTCTCACCACAAATCAGATTCTTCTGAGGAGTTCCCAGTACATTATCCTTTCCCCTGTGTAATTACCTTAACAAGCTCCAGCTGTTTTTATTCTCAGAAGGTTTACTCCCTGATATACAGCTGCCTACCCCGTTCGTAAGTGCAGGTCCTAAATGAGCTTTTTTCTCTGTTCCCTCACCACAATCCAGATTCTTTTGGGGAGTTACCAGTACAGTAACCATACCAGGAAGTACTTAATTTATTAAGCTCCTGCTTTTCTTAATCTCAGTGGAGATATTTACTGATAAACAGCTACGTACGCAGCATGTTCATGTCGTTCCTAAATGAGCTTTTATCTCTCTCCCCTAACCACAAATCAGATTCTTCTGAGGAGTTCCCAGTACATTATCCTATCCCTTGTGTAATTACCTTAACAAGCTCCAGCTGTTTTTATTCTCAGAAGGTTTACTCCCTGATATACAGCTTCTTAACCCATTCGTAAGTGCAGGTCCTAAATGAGCTTTTTTCTCTGTTCCCTCATCACACTCCTGATTCTTTTGGGGAGTTACCAGTACAGTAATCATACCAGGAAGTACTTAATTTATTAAGCTACTGCTTTTCTTAATCTCAGTGGAGATATTTACTGATAAACAGCTACCTACGCAGCACATTTATGTCGTTCTTAAATGAGCTTTTATCTCTTTGCCCTCACCACAAATCAGATTCTTCTGAGAGTTCCCAGTACATTATCCTTCCCCTGTGTAATTACCTTAACAAGCTCCAGCTGTTTTTATTCTCAGAAGGTTTACTCACTGATAAACAGCTGCCTACCCCCTTCGTAAGTGCAGGTCCTCAATGAGCTTTTTTCTCTGTTCCCTCACCACAATCCAGATTCTTTTGGGGAGTTACCAGTACAGTAACCATACCAGGAAGTACTTAATTTATTAAGCTACTGCTTTTCTTAATCTCAGTGAGATATTTACTGATAAACAGCTACCTACGCAGCATGTTCATGTCGTTCCTAAATGAGCTTTTATCTCTCTCCACTCACCACAAATCAGATTCTTCTGAGGAGTTCCCAGTACATTATCCTTTCCCCTGTGTAATTACCTTAACAAGCTCCAGCTGTTTTTATTCTCATAAGGGATACTCCCGGATATACAGCTGCCTACCCCTTCTCAAGTGGAGGTCCTAAAGGAGCTTTTTCTCTTTTCCCTCACCACAATCCAGATTCTTTTGGGGAGTTACCAGTACAGTAACCATACCAGGAAGTACTTAATTTATTAAGCTACTGCTTTTCTTAATCTCAGTGGAGATATTTACTGATAAACAGCTACGTACGCAGCATGTTCATGTCGGTCCTAAATGAGCTTTTATCTCTCTCCCCTCACCACAAATCAGATTCTTCT
>NW_025958924.1:0-36021 GCF_023159225.1 Perognathus longimembris pacificus | reverse complement strand
TTACCAGTACAGTAACCATACCAGGAAGTACTTAATTTATTAAGCTACTGATTTTCTTAATCTCAGTGGAGATATTTACTGATAAACAGCTACCTACGCAGCATGTTCATGTCGTTCCTAAATGAGCTTTTATCTCTCTCCCCTCACCACAAATCAGATTCTTCTGAGGAGTTCCCAGTACATTATCCTTTCCCATATGTAATTACCTTAACAAGCTCCAGCTGTTTTTATTCTCAGAAGGTTTACTCCCTGATATACAACTGCCTACCCCCTTCGTAAGTGCTGGTCCTAAATGAGCTTTTTTCTTTGTTCCCTCACCACAATCCAGAATCTTTTGGGGAGTTACCAGTACATTAACCATACCAGGAAGTACTTAATTTATTAAGCTACTGCTTTTCTTAATCTCAGTGGAGATATTTACTGATAAACAGCTACCTACGCAGCATGTTCATGTCGTTCCTCAATGAGCTTTTTATCTCTCTCCCCTCACCACAAATCAGATTCTTCTGAGGAGTTCCCAGTACATTATACTTTCCCCTGTGTAATTACCTTAACAAGCTCCAGCTGTTTTTATACTCAGAAGGGTTTACTCCCTGATATACAGCTGCCTAACCCCTTCGTAAGTGCAGGTCCTAAATGAGCTATTTTCTCTGTTCCCTCACCACAATCCAGATTCTTTTGGGAGTTACCAGTACAGTAACGATACCAGGAAGTACTTAATTTATTAAGCTACTGTTTTCTTAATCTCAGTGGAGATATTTACTGATGAACAGCTACCTACGCAACATGTTCATGTCGTTCCTAAATGAGCTTTTATCTCTCTCCCCTCACCCAAAAATCAGATTCTTCTGAGGAGTTCCCAGTACATTATCCTTTCCGCTGTTTAATTATCTTAACAAGCTCCAGCTGTTTTTATACTCAGAAGGTTTACTCCCTGATATACAGCTGCCTACCCCCTTCGTAAGTGCAGGTGCTAAATGAGCTTTTTTCTCTGTTCCCTCACCACAATCCAGATTCTTTTGGGGAGTTCCAAGTACAGTAACCATACCAGGAAGTACTTAATTTATTAAGCTACTGCTTTTCTTAATCTCAGTGAAGATATTTACTGATAAACAGCTACCTACGCAGCATGTTCATGTCGTTCCTAAATGAGCTTTTATCTCTCTCCCCTCACCACAAATCAGATTCTTCTGAGGAGTTCCAAGTACATTATCCTTTCCCTTGTGTAATTACCTTAACAAGCTCCAGCTGTTTTTATTCTCAGAAGGTTTACTCACTGATATATATCTGCCTATCCCCTTCGTAATTGCAGGTCCTAAATGAGCTTTTTTCTCTGTTCCCCTCACCACAATCCAGATTCTTTTGGGGAGTTACCAGTACAGTAACCATACCCGGAAGTACTTAATTTATTAAGCTACTGCTTCTCTTAATCTCATTGAGATATTTACTGATAAACAGCTACCTACGCAGCATGTTCATGTCGTTCCTAAATGAGCTTTTATCTCTCTCCCCCTCACCACAAATCAGATTCTTCTGAGGAGTTCCCAGTACATTATCCTTTCCCCTGTGTAATTACCTTAACATGCTCCAGCTGTTTTTATTCTCAGAATGTTTACTCCCTGATATACAGCTGCCTACTCCCTTCGTAAGTGCAGGTCCTAAATGAGCTTTTTTCTTTATTCCCTCACCACAATCCAGATTCTTTTGGGGAGTTACCAGTACAGTAAACATACCAGGAAGTACTTAATTTATTAAGCTACTGCTTTTCTTAATCTCAGTGGAGATATTTACTGATAAACAGCTTCCTACGCAGCATGTTCATGTCGTTCCTAAATGAGCTTTTATCTCTCTCCCCTCACCACAAATCAGATTCTTCTGAGGAGTTCCAGTACATTATCCTTTCCCCTGTGTAATTACCTTAACAAGCTCCAGCTGTTTTTATTCTCAGAATGTTTACTCCCTGATATACAGCTGCCTACCCCCTTCGTAAGGGCGATTCCTAAATGAGCTTTTTTCTCTGTTCCCTCACCACAATCCAGATTCCTTTTGTGGAGTTACCAGTACAGTAACCATACCAGGAAGTACTTAATTTATTAAGCTACTGCTTTACTTAATCTCAGTGGAGATATTTACTGATAAACAGCTACCTACGCAGCATGTTCATGTCGTTCCTAAATGAGCTTTTATCTCTCTCCCCTCACCACAAATCAGATTCTTCTGAGGAGTTCCCAGTACATTATCCTTTCCCCTGTGTAATTACCTTAACAAGCTCCAGCTGTTTTTATTCTCAGAAGGTTTACTCCCTGATATACAGCTGCCTACCCCTTTCGTAAGGGCGATTCCTAAATGAGCTTTTTTCTCTGTTCCCTCACCACAATCCAGATTCTTTTGTGGAGTTACCAGTACAGTAACCTTACGAGGAAGTACTTAATTTATTAAGCTACTGCTTTTCTTAATCTCAGTGGAGATATTTACTGATAAACAGCTACCTACGCAGCATGTTCAAGTCGTTCCTAAATGAGCTTTTATCTCTCTCCCCTCACCACAAATCAGATTCTTCTGAGGAGTTCCCAGTACATTATCCTTTCCCCTGTGTAATTACCTTCACAAGCTCCAGCTGTTTTTATTCCCAGAATGTTTACTCCCTGATATACAGCTACCTACCCACTTCGTAAGTGCAGTTCCTAAATGAGCTTTTTTTCTCTGTTCCCTCACCACAATCCAGATTCTTTTGGGGAGTTACCAGTACAGTAACCATACCAGGAAATACTTAATTTATTAAGCTACTGCTTTTCTTAATCTCAGTGGAGATATTTACTGATAAACAGCTACCTACGCAGCATGTTCATGTCGTTCCTAAATGAGCTTTTATCTCTCTCCCCTCACCACAAATCAGATTCTTCTGAGGAGTTCCCAGTACATTATCCTTTCCCATATGTAATTACCTTAACAAGCTCCAGCTGTTTTTATTCTCAGAAGGTTTACTCCCTGATATACAACTGCCTACCCCCTTCTTAAGTGCAGGTCCTAAATGAGCTTTTTTCTCTGTTCCCTCACCACAATCCAGAATCTTTTGGGGAGTTACCAGTACAGTAACCATACCAGGAAGTTCTTAATTTATTAAGCTACTGCTTTTCTAATCTCAGTGAAGATATTTACTGATAAACAGCTACCCTACGCAGCGTGTTCATGTCGTTCCTAAATGAGCTTTTATCTCTCTCCCCCCTCACCACAAATCAGATTCTTCTGAGGAGTTCCCAGTACATTATCCTTTCCCCCTGTGTAATTACCTTAACAAGCTCCAGCTGTTTTTATTCTCAGAAGTTTACTCCCTGATATACAGCTGCCTACCCCCCCTTCGTAAGTGCAGTCCTAAATGAGCTTTTTTCTCTGTTCCCTCACCACAATCCAGATTCTTTTGGGGAGTTACCAGTACAGTAACCATACCAGGAAGTTCTTAATTTATTAAGCTACTGCTTTTCCTAATCTCAGTGGAGATATTTACTGATAAACAGCTACGTATGCAGCATGTTCATGTCGTTCCTAAATGAGCTTTTATCTCTCTCCCCTCACCACAAATCAGATTCTTCTGAGGAGTTTACAGTACATTATCCTTTCCCCTGTGTAATTACCTTAACAAGCTCCAGCTGTTTTTATTCTCAGAAGGTTTACTCCCTGATATATAGCTACCTAACCCCTTCGTAAGTGCAGGTCCTAAATGACCTTTTTTCTCTGTTCCCTCACCACAATCCAGATTCTTTTGGGGAGTTACCAGTACAGTAACCATACCAGGAAGTACTTAATTTATTAAGCTACTACTTTTCTTAATCTCAGTGGAGATATTTACTGATAAACAGCTACCTTCGCAGCATGTTCATGTCGTTCCTAAATGAGCTTTTATCTCTCTCCCCTCACCACAAATCAGATTCTTCTGAGGAGTTCCCACTACATTATCCTTTCCCCTGTGTAATTACCTTAACAAGCTCCAGCTGTTTTTATTCTCAGAAGGTTTACTCCCTGATATACAGCTGCCTACCCCCTTCGTAAGTGCAGGTCCTAAATGAGCCTTTTTCTCTGTTCCCTCACCACAATCCAGATTCTTTTGGGGAGTTACCAGTACAGGAACCATACCAGGGAAGTACTTAATTTATTAAGCTACTGCTTTTCTTAATCTCAGTGGAGATATTTACTGATAAACAGCTACCTACGCATCATGTTCATGTCGTTCCTAAATGAGCTTTTATCTCTCTCCCCTCACCACAAATCAGATTCTTCTGAGGAGTTCCCAGTACATTATCCTTTCCCCTGTGTAATTACCTTAACAAGCTCCAGCTGTTTTTATTCTCAGAAGGTTTACTCCCTGATATACAGCTGCCTACCCCCTTCATAAGGGCACGTCCTAAATGAGCTTTTTTTCTCTGTTCCCTCACCACAATCCAGATTCTTTGGGGGAGTTACCATTACAGTAACCATACCAGGAAGTACTTAATTTATTAAGCTACTGCTTTTCTTAATCTCAGTGGAGATATTTACTGATAAACAGCTACCTATGCAGCATGTTCATGTCGTTCCTAAATGAGCTTTTATCTCTCTCCCCTCACCACAAATCAGTCTTCTGAGGAGTTCCCAGTACATTATCCTTTCCCCTGTGTAATTACCTTAACAAGCTCCAGCTGTTTTTATTCTAAGAAGGTTTAAGCCCTGATATACAGCTGCCTACCGCCTTCGTAAGTGCAGTTCCTATAAGAGCTTTATTCTCTGTTCCCTCACGACAATCCAGATTTTTTTGGGGAGTTACCAGTACAGTAACCATACCAGGATGTACTTAATTTATTAAGTTACTGCTTTTCGTAATCTCAGTGGAGATCTTTACTGATAAACAGCTACATACGCAGCATGCTCATGTCGTTCCTAAAAGAGCTTTTATCTCTCTCCCCTCATCACAAATCAGATTCTTCTGAGGAGTTCCCAGTACATTATCCTTTCCCCTGTGTAATTACCTTAACAAGCTCCAGCTGTTTTTATTCTCAGAAGGTTTACTCCCTGATATACAGCTGCCTACCCCCTTCGTAATTGCAGGTCCTAAATTAGCTTTTTTGTCTGTTCCCTCACCACAATCCAGATTCTTTGGGGGAGTTACCACTACAGTAACCATACCAGGAAGTACTTAATTTATTAAGCTACTGCTTTTCTTAATCTCAGTCTAGATATTTACTGATAAACAGCTACCTACGCAGCATTTTCATGTCGTTCCTAAATGAGCTTTTATCTCTCTCCCCTCACCACAATCAGATTCTTCTGAGGAGTTCCCAGTACATTATCCTTTCCCCTGTGTAATTACCTTAACAAGCTCCAGCTGTTTTTATTCCCAGAAGGTTTTCTCCCTGATATACAGCTGCCTACCCCCTTCGTAAGTGCAGGTCCTAAATGAGCTTTTTTCTCTGTTCCCTCACCACAATCCAGATTCTTTTGGGGAGTTACCAGTACAGTAACCATACCAGGAAGTACTTAATTTATTAAGCTACTGCTTTTCTTAATCTCAGTGGAGATATTTACTGATAAACAGCTACCTACGCAGCATGTTCCTGTCGTTCCTAAATGAGCTTTTATCTCTCTCCCCTCACCACAAATCAGATTCTTCTGAGGAGTTCCCAGTACATTATCCTTTCCCCTGTGTAATTACCTTAACAAGCTCCAGCTGTTTTTATTCTCAGAAGGTTTACTCCCTGATATACAGCTGCCTACCCCCTTCATAAGGGCAGGTCCTAAATGAGCTTTTTTCTCTGTTCCCTCACCACAATCCAGATTCTTTGGGGGAGTTACCATTACAGTAACCATACCAGGAAGTACTTAATTTATTAAGCTACTGCTTTTCTTAATCTCAGTGGAGATATTTACTGATAAACCGCTACCTATGCAGCATGTTCATGTCGTTCCTAAATGAGCTTTTATCTCTCTCCCCTCACCACAAATCAGTCTTCTGAGGAGTTCCCAGTACATTATCCTTTCCCCTGTGTAATTACCTTAACAAGCTCCAGCTGTTTTTATTCTAAGAAGGTTTACGCCCTGATATACAGCTGCCTACCGCCTTCGTAATTGCAGGTCCTAAATGAGCTTTATTCTCTGTTCCCTCACCACAATCCAGATTCTTTTCGGGAGTTACCAGTAGAGTAACCATACCAGGAAGTACTTAATTTATTAAGCTACTGCTTTTCTTAATCTCAGTGGAGATCTTTACTGATAAACAGCTACGTACGCAGCATGTTCATGTCGTTCGTAAAAGAGCTTTTATCTCTCTCCCCTCATCAAAATCAGATTCTTCTGAGGAGTTCCCAGTACATTATCCTTTCCCCTGTGTAATTACCTTAACAAGCTCCAGCTGTTTTTATTCTCAGAAGGTTTACTCCCTGATATACCGCTGCCTACCCCCTTCGTAAGTGCAGGTCCTAAATGAGCTTTTTTGTCTGTTCCCTCACCACAATCCAGATTCTTTGGGGGAGTTACCAGTACAGTAACCATACCAGGAAGTACTTAATTTATTAAGCTACTGCTTTTCTTAATCACAGTGGAGATATTTACTGATAAACAGCTACCTACGCAGCATTTTCATGTCGTTCCTAAATGAGCTTTTATCTCTCTCCCCTCACCACAATCAGATTCTTCTGAGGAGTTCCCAGTACATTATCCTTTCCCCTGTGTAATTACCTTAACAAGCTCCAGCTGTTTTTATTCTCAGAAGGTTTTCTCCCTGATATACAGCTGCCTACCCACTTCGTAAGTGCAGGTCCTAAATGAGCTTTTTCTCTGTTCCCTCACCACAATCCAGATTCTTTTGGGGAGTTACCAGTACAGTAACCATACCAGGAAGTACTTAATTTATTAAGCTACTGCTTTTCTTAATCTAAGTGGAGATATTTACTGATAAACAGCTACCTTCGCAGCATGTTCATGTCGTTCCTAAATGAGCTTTTATCTCTCTCCCCTCACCACAAATCAGATTCTTCTGAGGAGTTCCCACTACATTATCCTTTCCCCTGTGTAATTCCTTAACAAGCTCCAGCTGTTTTTATTCTCAGAAGGTTTACTCCCTGATATACAGTTGCCTATCCCTTTCGTAAGTGCAGGTCCTAAATGAGCTTTTTTCTCTGTTCCCTCACAACAATCCAGATTCTTTTGGGGAGTTACCAGTACAGTAACCTTACCAGGAAGTACTTAATTTATTAAGCTACTGCTTTTCTTAATCTCAGTGGAGATATTTACTGATAAACAGCTACCTACGCAGCATGTTCATGTCGTTCCTAAATGAGCTTTTATCTCTCTCCCCTCACCACAAATCAGTCTTCTGAGGAGTTCCCAGTACATTATCCTTTCCCCTGTGTAATTACCTTAACAAGCTCCAGCTGTTTTTATTCTCAGAAGGTTTTCTCCCTGATATACAGCTGCCTACCCCCTTCGTAAGTGCAGGTCCTAAATGAGCTTTTTTCTCTGTTCCCTCACCACAATCCAGATTCTTTTGGGGAGTTACCAGTACAGTAACCATACCAGGAAGTACTTAATTTATTAAGCTACTGCTTTTCTTAATCTCTGTGGAGATATTTACTGATAAACAGCTACCTAAGCAGCATGTTCATGTCGTTCCTAAATGAGCTTTTATCTCTCTCCCCTCACCACTAATCAGATTCTTCTGAGGAGTTCCCAGTACATTATCGTTTCCCCTGTGTAATTACCTTAACAAGCTCCAGCTGTTTTTATTCTCAGAAGGTTTACTCCCTGATATACAGCTGCCTACCCCCTTCGTAAGTGCAGGTCCTAAATGAGCTTTTTTCTCTGTTCCCTCACCACATTCCAGATTCTTTTGGGGAGTTACCAGTACAGTAACCATACCAGGAAGTACTTAATTTATTAAGCTACTGCTTTTCTTAATCTCAGTGGAGATATTTACTGATAAACAGCTACCTACGCAGCATGTTCATGTCATTCTTAAATGAGCTTTTATCTCTCTCCCCTCACCACAAATCAGATTCTTCTGAGGAGTTCCCAGTACATTGTCCTTTCCCCTTGTAATTACCTTAACAAGCTCCAGCTGTTTTTATTCTCACAAGGTTTTACTCCGTGATATACACCTGCCTACCCCCTTCGTAAGTGCAGGTCCTAAATGAGCTTTTTTCTCTGTTTCCTCACCACAATCCAGATTCTTTTGGGGAGTTACCAGTACAGTAACCATACCAGGAAGTACTTAATTTATTAAGCTACTGCTTTTCTTAATCTCAGTGGAGATATTTACTGATAAACAGCTAACTACGCAGCATGTTCATGTCGTTCCTAAATGAGCTTTTATCACTCTCCCCTCACCACAAATCAGATTCTTCTGAGGAGTTCCCAGTACATTATCCTTTCCCCTGTGTAATTACCTTAACAAGCTCCAGCTGTTTTTATTCTCAGAAGGTTTACTCCCTGATATACAGCTGCCTACCCCCTTCGTAAGTGCAGGTCCTAAATGAGCTTTTTTCTCTGTTCCCTCACCACATTCCAGATTCTTTTGGGGAGTTACCAGTACAGTAACCATACCAGGAAGTACTTAATTTATTAAGCTACTGCTTTTCTTAATCTCAGTGGAGATATTTACTGATAAACAGCTACCTACGCAGCATGTTCATGTCATTCTTAAATGAGCTTTTATCTCTCTCCCCTCACCACAAATCAGATTCTTCTGAGGAGTTCCCAGTACATTGTCCTTTCCCCTTTGTAATTACCTTAACAAGCTCCAGCTGTTTTTATTCTCACAAGGTTTACTCCGTGATATACACCTGCCTACCCCCTTCGTAAGTGCAGGTCCTAAATGAGCTTATTTCTCTGTTTCCTCACCACAATCCAGATTCTTTTGGGGAGTTACCAGTACAGTAACCATACCAGGAAGTACTTAATTTATTAAGGTACTGCTTTTCTTAATCTCAGTGGAGATATTTACTGATAAACAGCTAACTACGCAGCATGTTCATGTCGTTCCTAAATGAGCTTTTATCTCTCTCCCCTCACCACAAATCAGATTCTTCTGAGGAGTTCCCAGTACATTATCCTTTCCCCTGTGTAATTACCTTAACAAGCTCCAGCTGTTTTTATTCTCAGAAGGTTTACTCCCTGATATACAGCTGCCTACCCCCTTCGTAAGTGCAGGTCCTAAATGAGCTTTTTTCTCTGTTCCCTCACCACAATCCAGATTCTTTTGGGGAGTTACCAGTACAGTAACCATACCAGGAAGTACTTAATTTATTAAGCTACTGCTTTTCTTAATCTCAGTGGAGATATTTACTGATAAACAGCTACCTACGCAGCATGTTCATGTCGTTCCTAAATGAGCTTTTATCTCTCTCCCCTCACCATAAATCAGATTCTTCTGAGGAGTTCCCAGTACATTGTCCTTTCCCCTGTGTAATTACCTGAACAAGCTCCAGCTGTTTTTATTCTCAGAAGGTTTACTCCGTGATATACAGCTGCCTACCCCCTTCTTAGTGCAGCTTCTAAATGAGCTTTTTTCTCTGTTCCCTCACCACAATCCAGATTCTTTTGGGGGGTTATCAGTACATTAACCATACCAGGAAGTACTTAATTTATTAAGCTACTGCTTTTCTTAATCTCAGTGGAGATATTTACTGATAAACAGCTACATACTCAGCATGTTCATGTCGTTCCTAAATGAGCTTTTATCTCTCTCCCCTCACCAAAAATCAGAATCTTCTGAGGAGTTCCCAGTACATTATCATTTCCCCTGTGTAATTACCTTAACAAGCTCCAGCTGTTTTTATTGTCAGAAGGTTTACTCCCTGATATACAGCTGCCTACCCCCTTCATAAGTGCAGGTCCTAAATGAGCTTTTTTCTCTGTTCCCTTACCACAATCCAGATTCTTTTGGGGAGTTACCAGAACAGAAACCATACCAGGAAGTACTTAATTTATTAAGCTACTGCTTTTCTTAATCTCAGTGGAGATATTTACTGATAAACAGCTACCTACGCAGCATGTTCATGTCGTTCCTAAATGAGCTTTTATCTCTCTCCCCTCACCACAAATCAGATTCTTCTGAGGAGTTCCCAATACATTATCCTTTCCCCTGTGTAATTACCTTAACAAGCTCCAGCTGTTTTTATTGTCAGAAGGTTTACTCCCTGATATACTGCTGCCTACCCCCTTCATAAGTGCAGGTCCTAAATGAGCTTTTTCTCTGTTCCCTCACCACAATCCAGATTCTTTTGGGGAGGTACCAGTACAGAAACCATACCAGGAAGTACTTAATTCATTAAACTACTGCTTTTCTTAATCTCAGTGGAGATATTTACTGATAAACAGCTACCTACGCAGCATGTTCATATCGTTCCTAAATGAGCTTTTATCTCTCTCCCCTCACCACAAATCAGATTCTTCTGAGGAGTTCCCAGTACATTATCCTTTCCCCTGTGTAATTACCTTAACAAGCTCCAGCTGTTTTTATTCTCAGAAGGTTTACTCCCTGATATACAGCTGCCTACCCCCTTCGTAAGTGCAGGTCCTAAATGAGCTTTTTTCTCTGTTCCCTCACCACAATCGAGATTCTTTTGGGGAGGTACCAGTACAGTAACCATACCAGGAAGTACTTAATTTATTAAGCTACTGCTTTTCTTAATCTCAGTGGAGATATTTACTGATAAACAGCTACCTACGCAGCATGTTCATGTCGTTCATCAATGAGCTTTTATCTCTCTCCCCTCACCACAAATCAGATTCTTCTGAGGAGTTCCCAGTACAGTATACTTTCCCCTGTGTAATTACCTTAACAAGCTCCAGCTGTTTTTATACTCAGAAGGTTTACTCCCTGATATACAGCTGCCTACCCCCTTCGTAAGTGCAGGTCCTAAATGAGCTATTTTCTCTGTTCCCTCACCACAATCCAGATTCTTTTGGGGAGTTACCAGTACAGTAACGATACCAGGAAGTACTTAATTTATTAAGCTACTGCTTTTCTTAATCTCAGTGGAGATATTTACTGAAAAACAGCTACCTAGGCAGCATGTTCATGTCGTTCCTAAATGAGCTTTTATCTCTCTCCCCTCACCACATATCAGATTCTTCTGAGCAGTTCCCAGTACATTGTCCTTTCCCCTTTGTAATTACCTTAACAAGCTCCAGCTGTTTTTATTCTCAGAAGGTTTACTCCCTGATATACTGCTGCCTAACCCCCTTCGTAAGTGCAGGTCCTAAATGAGCTTTTTTCTCTGTTCCCTCACCACAATCCAGATTCTTTTGGGGAGTTACCAGTACAGTAACCATACCAGGAAGTACTTAATTTATTAAGCTACTGCTTTCTTAATCTCAGTGGAGATATTTACTGATAAACAGCTTCCTACCAGCATGTTCATGTCGTTCCTAAATGAGCTTTTATCTCTCTCCCCTCACCAGAAATCAGATTCTTCTGAGGAGTTCCCAGTACATTATCCTTTCCCCTGTGTAATTACCTTAACAAGCTCCAGCTGTTTTTATTCTCAGAAGGTTTACTCCCTGATATACAGCTGCCTACCCCCTTCGTAAGTGCAGTTCCTAAATGAGCTTTTTTCTCTGTTCCCTCACCACAATCCAGATGCTTTTGGGGAGTTACCAGTACAGTAACCATACCAGGAAGTTCTTAATTTATTAAGCTACTGCTTTTCTTAATCTCAGTGAAGATATTTACTGATAAACAGTTACCTACGCAGCGTGTTCATGTCGTTCCTAAATGAACTTTTATCTCTCTCCCCTCACCACAAATCAGATTCTTCTGAGGAGTTCCCAGTACATTATCCTTTCCCCTGTGTAATTACCTTAACTAGCTCCAGCTGTTTTTATTCTCAGAAGGTTTACTCCCTGATATACTGCTGCGTAACCCCTTCGTAAGTGCAGGTCCTAAATGAGCTTTTTTCTCTGTTCCCTCACCACAATCCAGATTCTTTTGGGGAGTTACCAGTTCAGTAACCATACCAGGAAGTACTTAATTTATTAAGCTACTGCTTTTCTTAATCTCAGTGGAGATATTTACTGATAAACAGCTACCTACGCAGCATGTTCAAGTCGTTCCTAAATGAGCTTTTATCTCTCTCCCCTCACCAGAAATCAGATTCTTCTGAGGAGTTCCCAGTACATTATCCTTTCCGCTGTTTAATTACCTTAACAAGCTCCAGCTGTTTTTATTCTCAGAAGGTTTACTCCCTGATATACAGCTGCCTACCCCCTTTGTAAGTGCAGGTCCTAAATGAGCTTTTTTCTCTGTTCCTTCACCACAATCCAGATTCTTTTGGGGAGTTCCCAGTACAGTAACCATACCAGGAAGTACTTAATTTATTAAGCTACTGCTTTTCTTAATCTCAGTGGAGATATTTACTGATAAACAGCTACCTACGCAGCATGTTCATGTCGTTCCTAAATGAGCTTTTATCTCTCTCCCCTCACCACAAATCAGATTCTTCTGAGGAGTTCCCAGTACATTATCCTTTCCCCTGTGTAATTACCTTAACAAGCTCCAGCTGTTTTTATTCTCAGAAGGTTTACTCCCTGATATACAACTGCCTACCCCCTTCGTAAGTGCAGGTCCTAAATGAGCTTTTTTCTCTGTTCCCTCACCACAATCCAGATTCTTTTGGGGAGTTACCAGTAGAGTAACCATACCAGGAAGTTCTTAATTTATTAAGCTACTGCTTTTCTTAATCTCAGTGAAGATATTTACTGATAAACAGCTACCTACGCAGCGTGTTCATGTCGTTCCTAAATGAGCTTTTATCTCTCTCCCCTCACCACAAATCAGATTCTTCTGAGGAGTTCCCAGTACATTATCCTTTCCCCTGTGTAATTACCTTAACAAGCTCCAGCTGTTTTTATTCTCAAAAGTTTACTCCCTGATATACAGCTGCCTACCCCCTTCGTAAGTGCAGGTCCTAAATGAGCTTTTTTCTCTGTTCCCTCACCACAATCCAGATTCTTTTGGGGAGTTACCAGTACAGTAACCATACCAGGAAGTACTTAATTTTTTAAGCTACTGCTTTTCTTAATCTCAGTGGAGATATTTACTGATAAACAGCTACCTACGCAGCATGCTCATGTCGTTCCTAAATGAGCTTTTATCTCTCTCCCCTCACCACAAATCAGATTCTTCTGAGGAGTTCCCAGTACATTGTCCTTTCCCCTGTGTAATTACCTTAACAAGCTCCAGCTGTTTTTATTCTCAGAAGGTTTTCTCCCTGATATATAGCTGCCTACCCCCTTCTTAATTGCAGGTCCTAAATGAGCTTTTTTCTCTGTTCCCTCACCACAATCCAGATTCTTTTGGGGAGTTACCAGTACAGTAACCATACCAGGAAGTACTTAATTTATTAAGCTACTGTTTCTCTTAATCTCATTGAGATATTTACTGATAAACAGCTACCTACGCAGCATGTTCATGTCGTTCCTAAATGAGCTTTTATCTCTCTCCCCTCACCACAAATCAGATTCTTCTGAGGAGTTCCCCGTACATTATCCTTTCCCCTGTGTAATTACCTTAACATGCTCCAGCTGTTTTTATTCTCAGAATGTTTACTCCCTGATATACAGCTGCCTACCCCCTTCGTAAGTGCAGGTCCTAAATGAGCTTTTTTCTCTATTCCCTCACCACAATCCAGATTCTTTTGGGGAGTTACCAGTACAGTAAACATACCAGGAAGTACTTAATTTATTAAGTTACTGCTTTTCTTAATCTCAGTGGAGATATGTACTGATAAACAGCTACCAACGCAGCATGTTCATGTCGTTCCTAAATGAGCTTTTATCTCTCTCCCCTCACCACAAATCAGATTCTTCTGAGCAGTTCCCAGTACATTGTCCTTTCCCCTGTGTAATTACCTTAACAAGCTCCAGCTGTTTTTATTCTCAGAAGGTTTACTCCCTGATATACTGCTGCCTACCCCCTTCGTAAGTGCAGGTCCTAAATGAGCTTTTTTCTCTGTTCCCTCACCACAATCCAGATTCTTTTGGGGAGTTAGGAGTACAGTAACCATACCAGGAAGTACTTAATTTATTAAGCTACTGCTTTTCTTAATCTCAGTGGAGATATTTACTGATAAACAGCTACCTACGCAGCATGTTCATGTCGTTCATCAATGAGCTTTTATCTCTCTCCCCTCACCACAAATCAGATTCTTCTGAGGAGTTCCCAGTACAGTATACTTTCCCCTGTGTAATTACCTTAACAAGCTCCAGCTGTTTTTATACTCAGAAGGTTTACTCCCTGATATACAGCTGCCTACCCCCTTCGTAAGTGCAGGTCCTAAATGAGCTATTTTCTCTGTTCCCTCACCACAATCCAGATTCTTTTGGGGAGTTACCAGTACAGTAACGATACCAGGAAGTACTTAATTTATTAAGCTACTGCTTTTCTTAATCTCAGTGGAGATATTTACTGATGAACAGCTACCTACGCAGCATGTTCATGTCGTTCCTAAATGAGCTTTTATCTCTCTCCCCTCACCACAAATCAGATTCTTCTGAGAGTTCCCAGTACATTATCCTTTCCGCTGTTTAATTATCTTAACAAGCTCCAGCTGTTTTTATACTCAGAAGGTTTACTCCCTGATATACAGCTGCCTAGCCCCTTCGTAAGTGCAGGTGCTATATGAGCTTTTTTCTCTGTTCCCTCACCACAATCGAGATTCTTTTGGGGAGTTACAAGTACAGTAACCATACCAGGAAGTACTTAATTTATTAAGCTACTGCTTTTCTTAATCTCAGTGGAGATATTTACTGATAAACAGCTTCCTACGCAGCATGTTCATGTCGTTCCTAAATGAGCTTTTATCTCTCTCCCCTCACCACAAATCAGATTCTTCTGAGTAGTTCCCAGTACATTATCCTTTCCCCTGTGTAATTACCTTAACAAGCTCCAGCTGTTTTTATTCTCAGAAGGTTTACTCCCTGATATACAGCTTCCTACCCCCTTCGTAAGTGCAGGTCCTAAATGAGCTTTTTTCTCTGTTCCCTCAACACAATCCAGATGCTTTTGGGGAGTTACCAGTACAGTAACCATACCAGGAAGTACTTAATTTATTAAGCTACTGCTTTTCTTAATCTCAGTGGAGATATTTACTGATAAACAGTTACATACGCAGCATGTTCATGTCGTTCCTAAATGAGCTTTTATCTCTCTCCCCTCACCACAAATCAGATTCTTCTGAGGAGTTCCCAGTACATTATCCTTTCCGCTGTTTAATTATCTTAACAAGCTCCAGCTGTTTTTATACTCAGAAGGTTTACTCCCTGATATACAGCTGCCTAGCCCCTTGGTAAGTGCAGGTGCTATATGAGCTTTTTTCTCTGTTCCCTCACCACAATCCAGATTCTTTTGGGGAGTTACAAGTACAGTAACCATACCAGGAAGTACTTAATTTTTTAAGCTACTGCTTTTCTTAATCTCAGTGGAGATATTTACTGATAAACAGCTACCTAGGCAGCATGTTCATGTCGTTCCTAAATGAGCTTTTATCTCTCTCCCCTTACCACATATCAGATTCTTCTGAGGAGTTCCCAGTACATTATCCTTTCCCTTGTGTAATTACCTTAACAAGCTCCAGCTGTTTTTATTCTCAGAAGGTTTACTACCTGATATATATCTGCCTACCCCCTTCGTAATTGCAGGTCCTAAATGAGCTTTTTTCTCTGTTCCCTCACCACAATCCAGATTCTTTTGGGGAGTTACCAGTATAGTAACCATACCAGGCAGTACTTAATTTATTAAGCTACTGCTTCTCTTAATCTCATTGAGATATTTACTGATAAACAGCTACCTACGCAGCATGTTCATGTCGTTCCTAAATGAGCTTTTATCTCTCTCCCCTCACCACAAATCAGATTCTTCTGAGGAGTTCCCTGTACATTATCCTTTCCCCTGTGTAATTACCTTAACATGCTCCAGCTGTTTTTATTCTCAGAATGTTTACTCCCTGATATACAGCTGCCTACCCCCTTCGTAAGTGCAGGTCCTAAATGAACTTTTTCTCTATTCCCTCACCACAATCCAGATTCTTTTGGGGAGTTACCAGTACAGTAAACATACCAGGAAGTACTTAATTTATTAAGCTACTGCTTTTCTTAATCTCAGTGGAGATATGTACTGATAAACAGCTACCTACGCAGCATGTTCATGTCGTACCTAAGTGAGCTTTTATCTCTCTCCCCTCACCATAAATCAGATTCTTCTGAGCAGTTCCCAGTTCATTGTCCTTTCCCCTGTGTAATTACCTTAACAAGCTCCAGCTGTTTTTATTCTCAGAAGGTTTACTCCCTGATATACTGCTGCCTACCCCCTTCGTAAGTGCAGGTCCTAAATGAGCTTTTTTCTCTGTTCCCTCACCACAATCCAGATTCTTTTGGGGAGTTACCAGTACAGTAACCATACCAGGAAGTACTTAATTTATTAAGCTACTGCTTTTCTTAATCTCAGTGGAGATATTTACTGATAAACAGCTTCCTACGCAGCATGTTCATGTCGTTCCTAAATGAGCTTTTATCTCTCTCCCCTCACCACAAATCAGATTCTTCTGAGGAGTTCCCAGTACATTATCCTTTCCCCTGTGTAATTACCTTAACAAGCTCCAGCTGTTTTTATTCTCAGAAGGTTTACTCCCTGATATACAGCTGCCTACTCCCTTCGTAAGTGCAGGTCCTAAATGAGCTTTTTTCTCTGTTCCCTCACCACAATCCAGATGTTTTGCGGAGTTACCAGTACAGTAAACATACCAGGAAGTACTTAATTTATTAAGCTACTGCTTTTCTTAATCTCAGTGGAGATATTTACTGATAAACAGTTACCTACGCAGCATGTTCATGTCGTTCCTAAATGAGCTTTTATCTCTCTCCCCTCACCACAAATCAGATTCTTCTGAGGAGTTCCCAGTACATTATCCTTTCCCCTGTGTAATTACCTTAACTAGCTCCAGTTGTTTTTATTCTCAGAAGGTTTACTCCCTGATATACTGCTGCCTAACCCCTTCGTAAGTGCAGGTCCTAAATGAGCTTTTTTCTCTGTTCCCTCACCACAATCCAGATTCTTTTGGGGAGTTACCAGTACAGTAACCATACCTGGAAGTACTTAATTTATTAAGCTACTGCTTTTCTTAATCTCAGTGGAGATATTTACTGATAAACAGCTACCAACACAGCATGTTCAAGTCGTTCCTAAATGAGCTTTTATCTCTCTCCCCTCACCACAAATCAGATTCTTCTGAGGAGTTCCCAGTACATTATCCTTTCCCCTGTGTAATTACCTTAACATGCTCCAGCTGTTTTTATTCTCAGAATGTTTACTCCCTGATATACAGCTGCCTAACCCCTTCGTAAGTGCAGGTCCTAAATGAGGTTTTTTCTCTATTCCCTCACCACAATCCAGATTCTTTTGGGGAGTTACCAGTACAGTAACCATACCAGGAAGTACTTAATTTATTAAGCTACTGCTTTTCTTAATCTCAGTGGAGATATTTACTGATAAACAGCTTCCTACGCAGCATGTTCATGTCGTTCCTAAATGAGCTTTTATCTCTCTCCCCTCACCACAAATCAGTCCTCTGAGGAGTTCCCAGTACATTATCCTTTCCCCTGTGTAATTACCTTAACCAGCTCCAGCTGTTTTTATTCTCAGAAGGTTTACGCCCTGATATACAGCTGCCTACCCCCTTCGTAAGTGCAGGTCCTAAATGAGCTTTATTCTCTGTTCCCTCACCACAATCCAGATTCTTTTGGGGAGTTACCAGTACAGTAACCATACCAGGAAGTACTTAATTTATTAAGCTACTGCTTTTCTTAATCTCAGTGGAGATCTTTACTGATAAACAGCTACGTACGCAGCATGTTCATGTCGTTCCTAAAGAGCTTTTATCTCTCTCCCCTCATCACAAATCAGATTCTTCTGAGGAGTTCCCAGTACATTATCCTTTCCCCTGTGTAATTACCTTAACAAGCTCCAGCTGTTTTTATTCTCAGAAGGTTTACTCCCTGATATACAGCTGCCTACCCCCTTCGTAAGTGCAGGTCCTAAATGAGCTTTTTTGTCTGTTCCCTCACCACAATCCAGATTCTTTGGGGGAGTTACCAGTACAGTAACCGTACCAGGAAGTACTTAATTTATTAAGCTACTGCTTTTCTTAATCTCAGTGGAGATATTTACTGATAAACAGCTACCTACGCAGCATGTTCATGTCGTTCCTAAATGAGCTTTTATCTCTCTCCCCTCACCACAATCAGATTCTTCTGAGGAGTTCCCAGTACATTATCCTTTCCACTGTGTAATTACCTTAACAAGCTCCAGCTGTTTTTATTCTCAGAAGGTTTTCTCCCTGATATACAGCTGCCTACCCCCTTCGTAAGTGCAGGTCCTAAATGAGCTTTTTTCTCTGTTCCCTCACCACAATCCAGATTCTTTTGGGGAGTTACCAGTACAGTAACCATACCAGGAAGTACTTAATTTATTAAGCTACTGCTTTTCTTAATCTCAGTGGAGATATTTACTGATAAACAGCTACCTACGCAGCATGTTCATGTCGTTCCTAAATGAGCTTTTATCTCTCTCCCCTCACCACAAATCAGATTCGTCTGAGGAGTTTACAGTACATTATCCTTTCCCCTGTGTAATTACCTTAACAAGCTCAAGCTGTTTTTATTCTCAGAAGGTTTACTCCCTGATATATAGCTGCCTAACCCCTTCGTAAGTACAGGTCCTAAATGAGCTTTTTTCTCTGTTCCCTCACCACAATCCAGATTCTTTTGGGGAGTTACCAGTACAGTAACCATACCAGGAAGTACTTAATTTATTAAGCTACTGCTTTTCTTAATCTCAGTGGAGATATTTACTGATAAACAGCTACCTTCGCAGCATGTTCATGTCGTTCCTAAATGAGCTTTTATCTCTCTCCCCTCACCACAAATCAGATTCTTCTGAGGAGTTCCCACTACATTATCCTTTCCCCTGTGTAATTTCCTTAACAAGCTCCAGCTGTTTTTATTCTCAGAAGGTTTACTCCCTGATATACAGTTGCCTATCCCTTTCGTAAGTGCAGGTCCTAAATGAGCTATTTTCTCTGTTCCCTCACCACAATCCAGATTCTTTGGGGGAGTTACCAGTACAGTAACCATACCAGGAAGTACTTAATTTATTAAGCTACTGCTTTACTTAATCTCAGTGGAGATATTTACTGATAAACAGCTACCTACACAGCATGTTCCTGTCGTTCCTAAATGAGCTTTTATCTCTCTCCCCTCACCAAAAATCAGATTCTTCTGAGGAGTTCCCAGTACATTATCCTTTCCCCTGTGTAATTACCTTAACAAGCTCCAGCTGTTTTTATTCTCAGAAGGTTTACTCCCTGATATACAGCTGCCTACTCCCTTCGTAAGTGCAGGTCCTAAATGAGCTTTTTTCTCTGTTCCCTCACCACAATCCAGATGTTTTGCGGAGTTACCAGTACAGTAAACATACCAGGAAGTACTTAATTTATTAAGCTACTGCTTTTCTTAATCTCAGTGGAGATATTTACTGATAAACAGTTACCTACGCAGCATGTTCATGTCGTTCCTAAATGAGCTTTTATCTCTCTCCCCTCACCACAAATCAGATTCTTCTGAGGAGTTCCCAGTACATTATCCTTTCCCCTGTGTAATTACCTTAACTAGCTCCAGTTGTTTTTATTCTCAGAAGGTTTACTCCCTGATATACTGCTGCCTAACCCCTTCGTAAGTGCAGGTCCTAAATGAGCTTTTTTCTCTGTTCCCTCACCACAATCCAGATTCTTTTGGGGAGTTACCAGTACAGTAACCATACCTGGAAGTACTTAATTTATTAAGCTACTGCTTTTCTTAATCTCAGTGGAGATATTTACTGATAAACAGCTACCTACGCAGCATGTTCAAGTCGTTCCTAAATGAGCTTTTATCTCTCTCCCCTCACCACAAATCAGATTCTTCTGAGGAGTTCCCAGTACATTATCCTTTCCCCTGTGTAATTACCTTAACATGCTCCAGCTGTTTTTATTCTCAGAATGTTTACTCCCTGATATACAGCTGCCTAACCCCTTCGTAAGTGCAGGTCCTAAATGAGGTTTTTTCTCTATTCCCTCACCACAATCCAGATTCTTTTGGGGAGTTACCAGTACAGTAACCATACCAGGAAGTACTTAATTTATTAAGCTACTGCTTTTCTTAATCTCAGTGGAGATATTTACTGATAAACAGCTTCCTACGCAGCATGTTCATGTCGTTCCTAAATGAGCTTTTATCTCTCTCCCCTCACCACAAATCAGTCCTCTGAGGAGTTCCCAGTACATTATCCTTTCCCCTGTGTAATTACCTTAACCAGCTCCAGCTGTTTTTATTCTCAGAAGGTTTACGCCCTGATATACAGCTGCCTACCCCCTTCGTAAGTGCAGGTCCTAAATGAGCTTTATTCTCTGTTCCCTCACCACAATCCAGATTCTTTTGGGGAGTTACCAGTACAGTAACCATACCAGGAAGTACTTAATTTATTAAGCTACTGCTTTTCTTAATCTCAGTGGAGATCTTTACTGATAAACAGCTACGTACGCAGCATGTTCATGTCGTTCCTAAAAGAGCTTTTATCTCTCTCCCCTCATCACAAATCAGATTCTTCTGAGGAGTTCCCAGTACATTATCCTTTCCCCTGTGTAATTACCTTAACAAGCTCCAGCTGTTTTTATTCTCAGAAGGTTTACTCCCTGATATACAGCTGCCTACCCCCTTCGTAAGTGCAGGTCCTAAATGAGCTTTTTTGTCTGTTCCCTCACCACAATCCAGATTCTTTGGGGGAGTTACCAGTACAGTAACCGTACCAGGAAGTACTTAATTTATTAAGCTACTGCTTTTCTTAATCTCAGTGGAGATATTTACTGATAAACAGCTACCTACGCAGCATGTTCATGTCGTTCCTAAATGAGCTTTTATCTCTCTCCCCTCACCACAATCAGATTCTTCTGAGGAGTTCCCAGTACATTATCCTTTCCACTGTGTAATTACCTTAACAAGCTCCAGCTGTTTTTATTCTCAGAAGGTTTTCTCCCTGATATACAGCTGCCTACCCCCTTCGTAAGTGCAGGTCCTAAATGAGCTTTTTTCTCTGTTCCCTCACCACAATCCAGATTCTTTTGGGGAGTTACCAGTACAGTAACCATACCAGGAAGTACTTAATTTATTAAGCTACTGCTTTTCTTAATCTCAGTGGAGATATTTACTGATAAACAGCTACCTACGCAGCATGTTCATGTCGTTCCTAAATGAGCTTTTATCTCTCTCCCCTCACCACAAATCAGATTCTTCTGAGGAGTTTACAGTACATTATCCTTTCCCCTGTGTAATTACCTTAACAAGCTCAAGCTGTTTTTATTCTCAGAAGGTTTACTCCCTGATATATAGCTGCCTAACCCCTTCGTAAGTACAGGTCCTAAATGAGCTTTTTTCTCTGTTCCCTCACCACAATCCAGATTCTTTTGGGGAGTTACCAGTACAGTAACCATACCAGGAAGTACTTAATTTATTAAGCTACTGCTTTTCTTAATCTCAGTGGAGATATTTACTGATAAACAGCTACCTTCGCTGCATGTTCATGTCGTTCCTAAATGAGCTTTTATCTCTCTCCCCTCACCACAAATCAGATTCTTCTGAGGAGTTCCCACTACATTATCCTTTCCCCTGTGTAATTTCCTTAACAAGCTCCAGCTGTTTTTATTCTCAGAAGGTTTACTCCCTGATATACAGTTGCCTATCCCTTTCGTAAGTGCAGGTCCTAAATGAGCTTTTTTCTCTGTTCCCTCACCACAATCCAGATTCTTTGGGGGAGTTACCAGTACAGTAACCATACCAGGAAGTACTTAATTTATTAAGCTACTGCTTTACTTAATCTCAGTGGAGATATTTACTGATAAACAGCTACCTACACAGCATGTTCCTGTCGTTCCTAAATGAGCTTTTATCTCTCTCCCCTCACCAAAAATCAGATTCTTCTGAGGAGTTCCCAGTACATTATCCTTTCCCCTGTGTAATTACCTTAACAAGCTCCAGCTGTTTTTATTGTCAGAAGGTTTACTCCCTGATATACAGCTGCCTACACCCTTCATAAGGACAGGTCCTAAATGAGCTTTTTTCTCTGTTCCCTCACCACAATCCAGATTCTTTTGGGGAGTTAAAAGTACAGTAACCATACCAGGAAGTACTTAATTTATTAAGCTACTGCTTTTCTTAATCTCAGTGGAGATATTTACTGATACACAGCTACCTATGCAGCATGTTCATGTCGTTCCTAAATGAGCTTTTATCTCTCTCCCCTCACCACAAATCAGTCTTCTGAGGAGTTCCCAGTACATTATCCTTTCCCCTGTGTAATTACCTTAAGAAGCTCCAGCTGTTTTTATTCTCAGAAGTTTACTCCCTGATATACAGCTGCCTACCCCCTTCGTAAGTGCAGGTCCTAAATGAGCTTTTTTCTCTGTTCCCTCACCACAATCCAGATTCTTTTGGGGCGTTACCAGTACAGTAACCATAACAGGAAGTACTTAATTTATTAAGCTACTGCTTTTCTTAATCTCAGTGGAGATATTTACTGATAAACAGCTACCTAAGCAGCATGTTCCTGTCGTTCCTAAATGAGCTTTTATCTCTCTCCCCTCACCACAAATCAGATTCTTCTGAAGAGTTCCCAGTTCATTGTCCTTTCCCCTGTGTATTTACCTTAACAAGCTCCAGCTGTTTTTATTCTCAGAAGGTTTACTCCCTGATATATAGCTGCCTACCCCCTTCTTAATTGCAGGTCCTAAATGAGCTTTTTTCTCTGTTCCCTCACCACAATCCAGATTCTTTTGGGGAGTTACCAGTACAGTAACCATACCAGGAAGTACTTAATTTATTAAGCTACTGTTTCTCTTAATCTCATTGAGATATTTACTGATAAACAGCTACCTACGCAGCATGTTCATGTCGTTCTTAATGAGCTTTTATCTCTCTCCCCTCACCACAAATCAGATTCTTCTGAGGAGTTCCCAGTACATTATCCTTTCCCCTGTGTAATTACCTTAACATGCTCCAGCTGTTTTTATTCTCAGAATGTTTACTCCCTGATATACAGCTGCCTACCCCCTTCGTAAGTGCAGGTCCTAAATGAGCTTTTTTCTCTATTCCCTCACCACAATCCAGATTCTTTTGGGGAGTTACCAGTACAGTAAACATACCAGGAAGTACTTAATTTATTAAGCTACTGCTTTTCTTAATCTCAGTGGAGATATGTACTGATAAACAGCTACCTATGCAGCATGTTCATGTCGTTCCTAAATGAGCTTTTATCTCTCTCCCCTCACCACAAATCAGATTCTTTTGAGCAGTTCCCAGTACATTGTCCTTTCCCCTGTGTAATTACCTTAACAAGCTCCAGCTATTTTTATTCTCAGAAGGTTTACTCCCTGATATACTGCTGCCTACTCCCTTCGTAATTGCAGGTCCTAAATGAGCTTTTTTCTCTGTTCCCTCACCACAATCCAGATTCTTTTGGGGAGTTACCAGTACAGTAACCATACCAGGAAGTACTTAATTTATTAAGCTACTGCTTTTCTTAATCTCAGTGGAGATATTTACTGATAAACAGCTTCCTACGCAGCATGTTCATGTCGTTCCTAAATGAGCTTTTATCTCTCTCCCCTCATCACAAATCAGTCTTCTGAGGAGTTCCCAGTAAATTATCCTTTCCCCTGTGTAATTACCTTAACAAGCTCCAGCTGTTTTTATTCTCAGAAGGTTTACGCCCTGATATACAGCTGCCTACCCCCTTCGTAAGTGCAGGTCCTAAATGAGCTTTATTCTCTGTTCCCTCACCACAATCCAGATTCTTTTGGGGAGTTACCAGTACAGTAACCATACCAGGAAGTACTTAATTTATTAAGCTACTGCTTTTCTTAATCTCAGTGGAGATATTTACTGATAAACAGCTACCTACGCAGCATGTTCATGTCGTTCCTAAAAGAGCTTTTATCTCTCTCACCTCACCACAAATCAGATTCTTCTGAGGAGTTCCCAGTACATTATCCTTTCCCCTGTGTAATTACCTTAACAAGCTCCAGCTGTTTTTATTCTCAGAAGGTTTACTCCCTGATATACAAGTGCCTACCCCCTTCGTAAGTGCAGGTCCTAAATGAGCTTTTTTCTCTGTTCCCTCACCACAATCCAGATTCTTTGGGAGCGTTACCAGTACAGTAACCATACCAGGAAGTACTTAATTTATTAAGCTACTGCTTTTCTTAATCTCAGTGGAGATATTTACTGATAAACAGCTACCTACGCAGCATGTTCATGTCGTTCCTAAATGAGCTTTTATCTCTCTCCCCTCACCACAAATCAGATTCTTCTGAGGAGTTCCCAGTACATTATACTTTCCCCTGTGTAATTACCTTAACAAGCTCCAGCTGTTTTTATTCTCAGAAGGTTTACTCCCTGATATACAGCTGCCTACCCCCTTCGTAAGGGCAGGTCCTAAATGAGCTTTTTTCTCTGTTCCCTCACCACAATCCAGATTCTTTGGGGGAGTTACCAGTACAGTAACCATACCAGGAAGTACTTAATTTATTAACCTACTGCTTTTCTTAATCTGAGTGGAGATATTTACTGATAAACAGCTACCTATGCAGCATGTTCATGTCCTTCCTAAATGAGCTTTTATCTCTCTCCCCTCACCACAAATCAGAGTCTTCTGAGGAGTTCCCAGTACATTATCCTTTCCTCTGTGTAATTACCTTAACAAACTCCAGCTGTTTTTATTCTCAGAAGGTTTACTCCCTGATATACAGCTGCCTATCCCCTTCATAAGTGCAGGTCCCAAATGAGCTTTTTTCTCTGTTCCCTCACCACAATCCAGATTCTTTGGGGGAGTTACCAGTACAGTAACCATACCAGGAAGTACTTAATTTATTAAGCTACTGCTTTTCTTAATCTCAGTGGAGATATTTACTGATAAACAGCTACCTACGCAGCATGTTCATGTAGTTCCTAAATGAGCTTTTATCTCTCTCCCCTCACCACAAATCAGATTCTTCTGAGGAGTTCCCACTACATTATCCTTTCCCCTGTGTAATTACGTTAACAAGCTCCAGCTGTTTTTATTCTCAGAAGGTTTACTCCCTGATATACAGCTGCCTACCCCCTTCGTAAGTGCAGGTCCTAAATGAGCTTTTTTCTTTTCCCTCACCACAATCCAGATTCTTTTGGGGAGTTACCAGTACAGGAACCATACCAGGAAGTACTTAATTTATTAAGCTACTGCTTTTCTTAATCTCAGTGGAGATATTTACTGATAAACAGCTACCTACGCAGCATGTTCATGTCGTTCCTAAATGAGCTTTTTTCTCTGTTCCCTCACAACAATCCAGATTCTTTTGGGGAGTTACCAGTACAGTATCCATACCAGGAAGTACTTGATTTATTAAGCTACTGCTTTTCTTAATCTCAGTGGAGATATTTACTGATAAACAGCTACCTACGCAGCATGTTCATGTCGTTCCTAAATGAGCTTTTTTCTCTGTTCCCTCACCACAATCCAGAATCTTTTGGGGAGTTACCAGTACAGTAACCATAACAGGAAGTACTTAATTTATTAAGCTACTGCTTTTCGAAATCTCAGTGGAGATATTTACTGATAAACAGCTACCTACGCAGCATGTTCATGTCGTTCCTAAATGAGTTTTTTTCTCTCTCCCCTCACCACAAATCAGATTCTTCTGAGGAGTTCCCAGTACATTATCCTTTCCCCTGTGTAATTACCTGAACAAGCTCCAGTTGTTTTTATTCTCAGAAGGTTTACTCCCTGATATACAGCTGCCTACCCCCTTCGTAAGTGTACGTCCTAAATGAACTTTTTTCTCTGTTCCCTCACCACAATCAAGATTCTTTTGGGGAATTACCAGTACAGTAACCATACCAGGAAGTACTTAATTTATTAAGCTACTGCTTTTCTTAATCTCAGTGGAGATATTTACTGATAAACAGCTACCTACGCAGCATGTTCATGTCGTTCTTAAATGAGCTTTTATCTCTCTCCCCTCACCACAAATCAGATTCTTCTGAGGAGTTCATAGTACATTATCCTTTCCCCTGTGTAATAACCTTAACAAGCTCCAGCTGTTTTTCTTCTCAGAAGGTTTACTCCCTGATATACAACTGCCTACCCCCTTCGTAAGTGCCGGTCCTAAATGAGCTTTTTTCTCTGTTCCCTCACCACAATCCAGATTCTTTTGGGGAGTTACCAGTACAGTAAACATACCAGGAAGTACTTAATTTATTAAGCTACTGCTTTTCTTAATCTCAGTGGAGATATTTACACATAAAGAGCTACCTACGCAGCATGTTCATGTCGTTCCTAAATGAGCTTTTATCTCTCTCCCCTCACCACCAATCAGATTCTTCTGAGGAGGTCCCAGTACATTATCCTTTCCCCTGTGTAATTACCTTAACAAGCTCCAGGTGTTTTTACTCTCAGAAGGTTTACTCCCTGATATAGAGCTGCCTACCCCCTTCGTAAGTGCAGGTCCTAAATGAGCTTTTTTCTCTGTTCCCTCACCACAATCCAGATTCTTTTGGGGAGTTACCAGTACAGTAACCATACCAGGAAGTACTTAAATTATTAAGCTACTGCTTTTCTTAATCTCAGTGGAGATATTTACTGATAAACAGCTACGTACGCAGTATGTTCATGTCGTTCCTAAATGAGCTTTTATCTCTCTCCCCTCACAAGAAATCAGATTCTTCTGAGGAGTTCCCAGTACATTAACCTTTCCCCTGTGTAATTACCTTAACAAGTTCCAGCTGTATTTACTCTCAGAAGGTTTACTCCCTGATATAGTGCTGCCTACCGCCTTCGTAAGTGCAGGTCATAAATGAGCTTTTTTCTCTGTTCCCTCACCACAATCCAGATTCTTTTGGGGAGTTACCAGTACAGTAACCATACCAGGAAGTACTTAATTTATTAAGCTAATGCTTTTCTTAATCTCAATGGAGATATTTACTGATAAACAGCTACGTATGCAGCATGTTCATGTCGTTCCTAAATGAGCTTTTATCTCTCTCCCCTCACCACAAATCAGATTCTTCTGAGGAGTTCCCAGTACATTATCCTTTCCCCTGTGTAATTACCTTAACAAGCTCCAGCTGTTTTTATTCTCAGAAGGTTTACTCCCTGATATACAACTGCCTACCCCCTTCGTAAGTCCAGGTCCTGAATGAGCTTTTTTCTCTGTTCCCTCACCACAATCCAGATTCTTTTGGGGAGTTACCAGTACAGTAACCATACCAGGATGTACTTAATTTATTAAGCTACTGCTTTTCTTAATCTCAGTGGAGATATTTACTGATAAACAGCTACCTATGCAGCATGTTCATGTCGTTCCTAAATGAGCTTTTATCTCTCTCCCCTCACCACAAATCAGATTCTTCTGAGGAGTTCCCAGTACATTATACTTTCCCCTGTGTAATTACCTTAACAAGCTCCAGCTGTTTTTATTCTCAGAAGGTTTACTCCCTGATATACAGCTGCCTACCCCCTTCGTAAGTGCAGGTCTTAAATGAGCTTTTTTCTCTGTTCCCTCACCACAATCCAGATTGTTTTGGCGAGTTACCCGTACAGAAACCATACCAGGAAGTACTTAACTTATTAAGCTTCTGCTTTTCTTAATCACACTGGAGATATTTACTGATAAACAGCTACGTACGCAGCATGTTCATGTCGTTCTTAAATGAGCTTTTATCTCTCTCCCCTCACAAGAAATCAGATTCTTCTGAGGAGTTCCCAGTACAGTAACCTTTCCCCTGTTTAATTACCTTAACAAGCTCCAGTTGTTTTTATTCTCAGAAGGTTTACTCCCTGATACACAGCTGCCTACCCCCTTCGTAAGTGCAGGTCCTAAATGAGCTTTTTTCTCTGTTCCCTCACCACAATCCAGATTCTTTTGGGGAGTTACCAGTACAGTAACCATACCAGGAAGTACTTAATTTATTAAGCTACTGCTTTTCTTAATCTCAGTGGAGATATTTACTGATAAACAGCTACCTACGCAGAATGTTCATGTCGTTCCTAAATGAGCTTTTATCTCTCTCCCCTCACCACAAATCAGATTCTTCTGAGGAGTTCCCAGTACATTATCCTTTCCCTTGTGAAATTACCTTAACAAGCTCCAGCTGTTTTTATTCTCAGAAGGTTTACTCCCTGATATACAGCTGCCTACCCCCTTCGTAAGTGCAGGTCCTAAATGAGCTTTTTTCTCTGTTCCCTCACCACAATCCAGATTCTTTTGGGGAGTTACCAGTACAGTAACCATACCAGGAAGTACTTAATTTATTAAGCTACTGCTTTTCTTAATCTCAGTGGAGATATTTACACATAAACAGCTACCTACGCAGCATGTTCATGTCGTTCCTAAATGAGCTTTTATCTCTCTCACCTCACCACAAATCAGATTGTTCTGAGGAGTTCCCAGTACGTTATACTTTCCCCTGTGTAATTACCTTTACTAGCTCCAGCAGTTTTTATTCTCAGAAGGTTTACTCCCTGATACACAACTGCCTAACCCCTTCGTAAGTGCAGGTCATAAATGAGCTTTTTTCTCTGTTCCCTCACCACAATCCAGATTGTTTTGGGGAGTTACCAGTACAGTAACCATACCAGGAAGTACTTAATTTATTAAGCTACTGCTTTTCTTAATCTCAGTGGAGATATTTACTGATAAACAGCTACGTACACAGCATGTTCATGTGGTTCCTAAATGAGCTTTTATCTCTCTCCCCTCACCACAAATCAGATTCTTCTGAGGAGTTCCCAGTACATTATCCTTTCCCCTGTGTAATTACCTTAACTAGCTCCAGCTGTTTTTATTCTCAGAAGCTTTACTCCCTGATATACAACTGCCTAACCACTTCGTAAGTGCAGGTCCTAAATGAGCTTTTTTCTCTGGTCCCTCACCACAATCCAGATTGTTTTGGGGAGTTACCAGTACAGTAACCATACCAGGAAGTACTTAATTTATTAAGCTACTGCTTTTCTTAATCTCAGTGGAGATATTTACTGATAAACAGCTACGTACGCAGCATGTTCATGTCGTTCCTAAATGAGCTTTTATCTCTCTCCCCTCACCACAAATCAGATTCTTCTGAGGAGTTCCCAGTACATTAACCTTTCCCCTGTGTAATTACCTTAACAAGTTCCAGCTGTTTTTACTCTCAGAAGGTTTACTCCCTGATATAGTGCTGCCTACCGCCTTCGTAAGTGCAGGTCATAAATGAGCTTTTTTCTCTGTTCCCTCACCACAATCCAGATTCTTTTGGGGAGTTACCAGTACAGTAACCATACCAGGAAGTACTTAATTTATTAAGCTAATGCTTTTCTTAATCTCAATGGAGATATTTACTGATAAACAGCTACGTATGCAGCATGTTCATGTCGTTCCTAAATGAGCTTTTATCTCTCTCCCCTCACCACAAATCAGATTCTTCTGAGGAGTTCCCAGTACATTATCCTTTCCCCTGTGTAATTACCTTAACAAGCTCCAGCTGTTTTTATTCTCAGAAGGTTTACTCCATGATATACAACTGCCTACCCCCTTCGTAAGTCCAGGTCCTAAATGAGCTTTTTTCTCTGTTCCCTCACCACAATCCAGATTCTTTTGGGGAGTTACCAGTACAGTAACCATACCAGGAAGTACTTAATTTATTAAGCTACTGCTTTTCTTAATCTCAGTGGAGATATTTACTGATAAACAGCTACCTATGCAGCATGTTCATGTCGTTCTAAATGAGCTTTTATCTCTCTCCCCTCACCACAAATCAGATTCTTCTGAGGAGTTCCCAGTACATTATCCTTTCCCCTGTGTAATTACCTTAACAAGCTCCAGCTGTTTTTATTCTCAGAAGGTTTACTCCCTGATATACAGCTGCCTACCCCCTTCGTAAGTGCTGGTCCTAAATGAGCTTATTTCTCTGTTCCCCAACCACAATCCAGATTCTTTTGGGGAGTTACCGGTACAGTAACCATACCAGGAAGTACTTAATTTATTAAGCTACTGCTTTTCTTAATGTCAGTGGAGATATTTACTGATAAACACCTACGTACGCAGCATGTCCATGTCGTTCCTAAATGAGCTTTTATCTCTCTCCCCTCACCACAAATCAGATTCTTCTGAGGAGTTCCCAGTACATTATCCTTTCCCCTGTGTAATTACCTTAACAAGCTCCAGCTGTTTTTATTCTCAGAAGGTTTACTCCCTGATATACAACTGCCTAACCCCTTCGTAAGTCCAGGTCCTAAATGAGCTTTTTTCTCTGTTCCCTCACCACAATCCAGATTCTTTTGGGGAGTTACCAGTACAGTATCCATACCAGGAAGTACTTAATTTATTAAGCTACTGCTTTTCTTAATCTCAGTGGAGATATTTACTGATAAACAGCTACCTACGCAGCATGTTCATGTCGTTCCTAAATGAGCTTTTATCTCTCTCCCCTCACCACAAATCAGATTGTTCTGAGGAGTTCCCAGTACGTTATACTTTCCCCTGTGTAATTACCTTAACTAGCTCCAGCTGTTTTTATTCTCAGAAGGTTTACTCCCTGATACACAACTGCCTAACCCCTTCGTAAGTGCAGGTCATAAATGAGCTTTTTTCTCTGTTCCCTCACCACAATCCAGATTGTTTTGGGGAGTTACCACTACAGTAACCATACCAGGAAGTACTTAATTTATTAAGCTACTGCTTTTCTTAATCTCAGTGGAGATATTTACTGATAAACAGCTACTTACACAGCATGTTCATGTCGTTCCTAAATGAGCTTTTATCTCTCTCCCCTCACCACAAATCAGACTCTTCTGAGGAGTTCCCAGTACATTATCCTTTCCCTTGTGTAATTACCTTAACAAGCTCCAGCTGTTTTTATTCTCAGAAGGTTTACTCCCTGATATACAGCTGCCTACCCCCTTCGTAAGTGCAGGTCCTAAATGAGCTTTTTTCTCTGTTCCCTCACCACAATCCAGATTCTTTTGGGGAGTTACCAGTACAGTAACCATACCAGGAAGTACTTAATTTATTAAGCTACTGCTTTTCTTAATCTCAGTGGAGATATTTACACATAAACAGCTACCTACGCAGCATGTTCATGTCGTTCCTAAATGAGCTTTTATCTCTCTCCCCTCACCACAAATCAGATTGTTCTGAGGAGTTCCCAGTACGTTATACTTTCCCCTGTGTAATTACCTTAACTAGCTCCAGCTGTTTTTATTCTCAGAAGGTTTACTCCCTGATACACAACTGCCTAACCCCTTCGTAAGTGCAGGTCATAAATGAGCTTTTTTCTCTGTTCCCTCACCACAATCCAGATTGTTTTGGGGAGTTACCAGTACAGTAACCATACCAGGAAGTACTTAATTTATTAAGCTACTGCTTTTCTTAATCTCAGTGGAGATATTTACTGATAAACAGCTACGTACACAGCATGTTCATGTGGTTCCTAAATGAGCTTTTATCTCTCTCCCCTCACCACAAATCAGATTCTTCTGAGGAGTTCCCAGTACATTATCCTTTCCCCTGTGTAATTACCTTAACTAGCTCCAGCTGTTTTTATTCTCAGAAGCTTTACTCCCTGATATACAACTGCCTAACCCCTTCGTAAGTGCAGGTCCTAAATGAGCTTTTTTCTCTGTTCCCTCACCACAATCCAGATTGTTTTGGGGAGTTACCAGTACAGTAACCATACCAGGAAGTACTTAATTTATTAAGCTACTGCTTTTCTTAATCTCAGTGGAGATATTTACTGATAAACAGCTACGTACGCAGCATGTTCATGTCGTTCCTAAATGAGCTTTTATCTCTCTCCCCTCACCACAAATCAGATTCTTCTGAGGAGTTCCCAGTACATTAACCTTTCCCCTGTGTAATTACCTTAACAAGTTCCAGCTGTTTTTACTCTCAGAAGGTTTACTCCCTGATATAGTGCTGCCTACCGCCTTCGTAAGTGCAGGTCATAAATGAGCTTTTTTCTCTGTTCCCTCACCACAATCCAGATTCTTTTGGGGAGTTACCAGTACAGTAACCATACCAGGAAGTACTTAATTTATTAAGCTAATGCTTTTCTTAATCTCAATGGAGATATTTACTGATAAACAGCTACGTATGCAGCATGTTCATGTCGTTCCTAATTGAGCTTTTATCTCTCTCCCCTCACCACAAATCAGATTCTTCTGAGGAGTTCCCAGTACATTATCCTTTCCCCTGTGTAATTACCTTAACAAGCTCCAGCTGTTTTTATTCTCAGAAGGTTTACTCCATGATATACAACTGCCTACCCCCTTCGTAAGTCCAGGTCCTAAATGAGCTTTTTTCTCTGTTCCCTCACCACAATCCAGATTCTTTTGGGGAGTTACCAGTACAGTAACCATACCAGGAAGTACTTAATTTATTAAGCTACTGCTTTTCTTAATCTCAGTGGAGATATTTACTGATAAACAGCTACCTATGCAGCATGTTCATGTCGTTCTAAATGAGCTTTTATCTCTCTCCCCTCACCACAAATCAGATTCTTCTGAGGAGTTCCCAGTACATTGTCCTTTCCCCTGTGTAATTACCTTAACAAGCTCCAGCTGTTTTTATTCTCAGAAGGTTTACTCCCTGATATACAACTGCCTAACCCCTTCGTAAGTGCAGGTCATAAATGAGCTTTTTTCTCTGTTCCCTCACCACAATCCAGATTGTTTTGGGGAGTTACCAGTACAGAAACCATACCAGGAAGTACTTAATTTATTAAGCTACTGCTTTTCTTAATCACACTGGAGATATTTACTGATAAACAGCTACGTACGCAGCATGTTCATGTCGTTCTTAAATGAGCTTTTATCTCTCTCCCCTCACAAGAAATCAGATTCTTCTGAGGAGTTCCCAGTACAGTAACCTTTCCCCTGTTTAATTACCTTAACAAGCTCCAGTTGTTTTTATTCTCAGAAGGTTTACTCCCTGATACACAGCTGCCTACCCCCTTCGTAAGTGCTGGTCCTAAATGAGCTTTTTTCTCTGTTCCCTCACCACAATCCAGATTCTTTTGGGGAGTTACCAGTACAGTAACCATACCAGGAAGTACTTAATTTATTAGCTACTGCTTTTCTTAATCTCAGTGGAGATATTTACACATAAACAGGTACCTACGCAGCATGTTCATGTCGTTCCTAAATGAGCTTTTATCTCTCTCCCCTCACCACAAATCAGATTCTTCTGAGGAGGTCCCAGTACATTATCCTTTCCCCTGTGTAATTACCTTAACTAGCTATAGCTGTTTTTATTCTAAGAAGGTTTACTCCCTGATATACAACTGCCTAACCCCTTCGTAAGTGCAGGTCCTAAATGAGCTTTTTTCTCTGTTGCCTCACCACAATCCAGATTGTTTTGGGAGTTACCAGTACAGTAACCATACCAGGAAGTACTTAATTTATTAAGCTACTACTTTTCTTAATCTCAGTGGAGATATTTACTGATAAACAGCTACCTACGCAGCATGTTCATGTCGTTCATAAATGAGGTTTTATCTCTCTCCCCTCACCACAAATCAGATTCTTCTGAGGAGTTCCCAGTACATTATGATTTCTCCTGTTTAATTACCTTAACAAGCTCCAGCTGTTTTTATTCTCAGAAGGTGTACTCCCTGATATACAGCTGCCTAACCCCTTCGTAAGTGCAGGTCCTAAATGAGCTTTTTTCTCTTTTTCCAAACCACAATCCAGATTCTTTTGGGGAGTTACCAGTACAGTAACCATACCAGGAAGTACTTAATTTATTAAGCTACTACTTTTCTTAATCTCATTGGAGATATTTACTGATAAACAGCTACCTAGGCAGCATGTTCATGTCGTTCCTAAATGAGCTTTTATCTCTCTCCCCTCACCACAAATCAGATTCTTCTGAGGAGTTCCCAGTACATTATCCTTTCCCCTGTGTAATTACCTTAACAAGATCCAGCTGTTTTTATTCTCAGAAGCTTTACTCCCTGATATACAGCTGCCTACCGCCTTCGTAAGTGCCGGTCCTAAATGAGCTTTTTTCTCTGTTCCCTCACCACAATCCAGATTCTTTTGGGGAGTTACCAGTACAGTAACCATACCAGGAAGTACTCAATTTATTAAGCTACTGCTTTTGTTAATCTCAGTGGAGATATTTACAGATAAACAGCTACCTACGCAGCATGTTCATGTCGTTCCTAAATGAGCTTTTATCTCTCTCCCCTCACCACAAATCAGATTCTTCTGAGGAGTTCAGAGTACATTATCCTTTCCCCTGTGTAATTACCTTAACAAGCTCCAGCTGTTTTTATTCTCAGAAGGTTTACTCCCTGATATACAGCTGCCTACCCCCTTCGTATGTGCAGGTCTTAAATGAGCTTTTTTCTCTGTTCCCTCACCACAATCCAGATTCTTTTGGGGAGTTACCAGTACAGTAACCATACCAGGAAGTACTTAATTTATTAAGCTACTGCTTTTCTTAATCACACTGGAGATATTTACTGATAAACAGCTACCTACGCAGCATGTTCATGTTGTTTCTAAATGAGCTTTTATCTCTCTCCCCTCACCACAAATCAGATTCTTCTGAGGAGTTCCCAGTACATTATCCTTTCCCCTGTGTAATTACCTTAACAAGCTCCAGCTGTTTTTATTCTCAGAAGCGATACTCCCTGATATACAGCTGCCTACCCCCTTCGTAAGTGCAGGTCCTTAATGAGCTTACTTCTCTGTTCCCTCACCACAATCCAGATTCTTTTGGGGAGTTACCAGTACAGTAACCATACCAGGAAGTACTTCATTTATTAAGCTACTGCTTTTCTTAATCTAGGTGGAGATATTTACTGATAAACAGCTACCTACGCAGCATGTTCATGTCGTACCTAAATGAGCTTTTATCTTTCTCCACTCACCACAAATCAGATTCTTCTGAGCAGTTCCCAGTACATTATCCTTTCCCCTGAGTAATTACCTTAACAAGCTCCAGCTGTTTTTATTCTCAGAAGGTTTACTCCCTGATATACAACTGCCTAACCCCTTCGTAAGTGCAGGTCATAAATGAGCTTTTTTCTCTGTTCCCTCACCACAATCCAGATTGTTTTGGGGAGTTACCAGTACAGTAACCATACCAGGAAGTACTTAATTTATTAAGCTACTGCTTTTCTTAATCTCAGTGGAGATATTTACTGATAAACAGCTACGTACGCAGCATGTTCATGTCGTTCCTAAATGAGCTTTTATCTCTCTCCCCTCACCACAAATCAGATTCTTCTGAGGAGTTCCCAGTACATTAACCTTTCCCCTGTGTAATTACCTTAACAAGTTCCAGCTGTTTTTACTCTCAGAAGGTTTACTCCCTGATATAGTGCTGCCTACCGCCTTCGTAAGTGCAGGTCATAAATGAGCTTTTTTCTCTGTTCCCTCACCACAATCCAGATTCTTTTGGGGAGTTACCAGTACAGTAACCATACCAGGAAGTACTTAATTTATTAAGCTAATGCTTTTCTTAATCTCAATGGAGATATTTACTGATAAACAGCTACGTATGCAGCATGTTCATGTCGTTCCTAATTGAGCTTTTATCTCTCTCCCCTCACCACAAATCAGATTCTTCTGAGGAGTTCCCAGTACATTATCCTTTCCCCTGTGTAATTACCTTAACAAGCTCCAGCTGTTTTTATTCTCAGAAGGTTTACTCCATGATATACAACTGCCTACCCCCTTCGTAAGTCCAGGTCCTAAATGAGCTTTTTTCTCTGTTCCCTCACCACAATCCAGATTCTTTTGGGGAGTTACCAGTACAGTAACCATACCAGGAAGTACTTAATTTATTAAGCTACTGCTTTTCTTAATCTCAGTGGAGATATTTACTGATAAACAGCTACCTATGCAGCATGTTCATGTCGTTCTAAATGAGCTTTTATCTCTCTCCCCTC